>NC_057805.1:470086766-470386766 GCF_018294505.1 Triticum aestivum | reverse complement strand
GAATAAAAGAAAAAGAAGGAATAAAAAGAAATAAAAGAGATCATATTGACCTTATGGAGAGTAATGACTTCACATAGAGGGAGTATGATGATTAAAAGTTGTTGAGAGTTGACAAACATAGTTTTGATCATCGTTGCAATTAATAGGAAGTAATAAAGAAAGAGATGATTCACATATAAATATACTATCTTGGACATCTTTTATGATTGTGAGCACTCATTAAAATATGACATGCTAAAGAGTTGACGTTGGACAAGGAAGACAATGTAATGGGGTATGTTTTCTTATATCTGAAATAAAGTATATTGCCATGGATCATCCAACATGTTGAGTTTGCCTTTCTTCCTCATGCTAGACAAATTCTTTGCACCAAGTAGAGATACTACTTATGCTTCCAAATTCCCTTAAACCCAGTTTTGCCATGAGAGTCCACCATATCTACCTATGGAATGAGTAAGGTCCTTCAAGTAAGTTGTCATCGGTGCAAGCAATAAAAATTGCTCTCTAAATATGTATGACTTATTAGTGTGGGAGAAAAATAAGCTTTATACGATCTTGTGATGTGGAAGAAATAAAAGCGACGGACTGCATAATAAAGGTCCATATCATAAGTGGCAATATAAAGTGACGTTCTTTCGCATTAAGATTTTGTGCATCCAACCTCGAAAGCGCATGACAACCTCTGCTTCCCTCTGCGAAGGGCCTATCTTTTACTTTTATCTTCTACCTTATGCAAGAGTCATGGTGATCTTCACCTTTCCTTTTTACATTTTATCCTTTGGCAAGCACATTGTGTTGGAAAGATCCTGATATATATATATATATATATATATATATCTATTATTGTTGACATTACCCTTGAGGTAAAAGGTTGGGAGGCGAAACTATAAGCCCCTATCTTTCTCTGTGTCCGATTATAACTCCGTAACCACAAGTATTGCGTGAGTGTTAGCAATTGTGAAAGACTAAATGATAGTTGAGTATGTGGACTTGCTGAAAAGCTCTTGTATTGACTCTTTCTGATGTTATGATAAATTCCAATTACCTCAATGACTGAGATTATAGTTTGTTAGTTCTCAATGAAGTTTCTGATTCATACTTAACATTGTGGATAGATTATTACTTGAGCATAAGAAATAATATGACAATATAAATATATGTTGCTGTTATAAGAATGATCATGATGCCCTCATGTCCGTATTTTATTTTATCGACACCTCTACCTCTAAACATGTGGACATATTTATCATTATCGGCTTTCGCTTGAGGACAAGCGAGGTCTAAGCTTGGGGGAGTTGATACGTCCATTTTGCATCATGCTTTTACATCGATATTTATTGCATTATGGGCTGTTACTACACATTATGTCACAATACTTATGCCTATTCTCTCTTATTTTACAAGGTTTACATGAAGAGGGAGAATGCCGGCAGCTGGAATTCTGGGCTGGAAAAGGAGCAAATATTATAGACCTATTCTGCACAACTCCAAAAGTCCTGAAACTCCACGGAAGTTATTTTTGGAAATAATAAAAAATACTGAGCGAAGAAATACCAGAGGGGGGCCCACACCCTGGCCACGAGGGTGGGGGCGCGCCCTCTGCCTCGTGGGCTCCCTAGTGGCCCTCCGGTGTCCATCTTCTGCTATATGAAGTCTTTCGTCCGATAAAAAATCAGAAGCAAGCTTTTGGGGCGAGACTCCGCCGCCACGAAGCGGAACCTTGGCGGAACCAATCTAGGGCTTCGGCGGAGCTGTTCTGCCGGGGACACTTCCCTCCGGGAGGGGGAAATCATCGCCATCGTCATCACCAACGATCCTCTCATCGGGAGGGGGTCAATCTCCATCAACATCTTCACCAGCACCATCTCCTCTCTAACCCTAGTTCATCTCTTGTATCCAATCTTTGTCTCATAGCCTCAGATTGGTACCTGTAGGTTGCTAGTAGTGTTGATTACTCCTTGTAGTTGATGCTAGTTGGTTTATTTGGTGGAAGATCATATGTTCAGATCCATTATGCACATTAATACCCCTCTGATTATGAACATGAACATGCTTTGTGCGTACTTACTTTTGTTCCTGAGGACATGGGAGAAGTCTTGCTATTAGTAGTCATGTGAATTTGGTATTCGTTCGATATTTTGATGAGATGTATGTTGTCTCTCCTCTAGTGGTGTTATGTGAACGTCGACTACATGACACTTCACCATTGTTTGGGCCTAGAGGAAGGCATTTGGAAGTAATAAGTAGATGATGGGTTGCTAGAGTGACAGAAGCTTAAACCCTAGTTTATGCGTTGCTTTGTAAGGGGCTGATTTGGATCCATATGTTTCATGCTATGATTAGGTTTACCTTAATACTTTTTTTGTAGTTGTGGATGCTTGCAGTAGGGGTTAATCATAAGTGGGATGCTTGTCCAAGTAAGGACAACACCCAAGCACCGGTCCACCCACATATCAAATTATCAAAGTACCGAACGCGAATCATATGAACGTGATGAAAACTAGCTTGACGATAATTTCCATGTGTCCTCGGGAGCGTTTTCCTTCATATAAGAGTTTGTCCAGGCTTGTCCTCTGCTACAAAAAGGATTGGGCCATCTTGCTGCACTTTATTTACACTTGTTATTTGGTACTCGTTACCAATAACCTTATCACAAACTATCTGTTATCGATAATTTCAGTGCTTGCAGAGAATACCTTGCTGAAAACCGCTTACCATTTCCTTCTGCTCCTCGTTGGGTTCGACACTCTTACTTATTGAAAGGACTACGATAGATCCCCTATACTTGTGGGTCATTACTCTCACACGCCTACGTGTGGGCAAAATAAACAACGCCCACACGCCCGTACGTCAGGCCTCCTACCTCATGGTCCCGCACGCCCCGCGTGACAGTCACCACGCACCCCGCAGTTGCCTTGGTCCGGATCCTCTTCCATGTTCGTTTAACTGCAGTTTCCATGTCGCTGAACTACAGTTGCCATGGTTGCTCAACTGCAGTTGCCATCTCAGGTCAAGTGCCAGATGCCATTTTTGGATAACTGCAACTGATGTCATGTATGGTCTGGTTTACTATAGTTGCCATGATTTGAAAACTTTAGGGGTTGCCATCTACTAACACTAGGCAGTTGCCATGTATGGTCTGGTTTACTACAGTTGCCATGATTTGAAAACTTTAGGAGTTGCCACGTACTAACACTAGGCAGTTACCGTGTAGCGCTACAAAGAGACATGGCAAAATAACATGTTCGGGTAAAGAGAGAGTTGTCATCTGCTTACAAGCACACTAGGGCAGTTGACATGTACCCTGCAAAACACATGGCAACTGGCAGCTTTGAGTGTGGGAGAGGAGACGGGCGTGTGGGCGAACTGATAAATGCCCACACACCAGCCCCTGTGCGTGAGTGAAAACTGACGTGTGGGCGAACTGCTAAACGCCCACACACCGGTCCTCCGTGCGGTGAAAACGGACTTGTGGGCGACTAGATGAATGCCCACACACCAGCTCAGTCCTACGTGACACCACAAACATGCCAAGATTCGTGCAACCACAAACGAACGTGGATCCACGCGTGTGGGGCGAGATGCAAACGCCCACACGTGTGGGCGTTAGTATTTTCGTAGTTTTTTTTTTCTAAAATTTAAGTTCAAACACATTATGGCATACGAGCTATAAAAAATCAGCAAAAAATAGTGACGTTTCCTTTCACCGAAACTTGATTTTCATGTGATATTCTCTTCAGGAGAAATCGATGAAAACAACGAGCAGCCCATTTCCTTTTCCTGTTTTGTTCTTATTATCTTTGAGATAGCGAAATCAACATCGAGGAGTTGTAAAAAAGGCCTCGAGAAGGAAAAAACCAAGTGAAATTTTTTTGGCCAAACTTCATTTCAACTGGCCGAGCATGTATTGCTTGGATACGAACAGCAAAGAATGTATACACCACAATATCAAACAACAGTACAAAACTGTGCTAAGCCTCCTCTCCCTTGCAAGAGTGTCGATGTTGAAGTATGCAACACCGCAGCCATCTCTTCCCCTCAATCCACCGTACAAATCTGACTACTAGCCCGTCGAGCTGCGCGCGGCAGTAATGGCTTCCACGCGCGCGTACACGGCCGGCCGGCCGGAGCGATGCCTGTACCTTAGAGGGAACTTGCTCTCGTAGCTCTCCGGTCACCGGACCTCGGACCACTTGTCCATCCGTGTGCTCGCGACCATGGCCTGCCAGTGACATCCAAGTCAAAAAACGCATCAGCGGTTAGCACTACTACCACCCACCCAGCTACACGCAAGAAACCCACAATTTTCAACCGGCTCGGGCTCGCTCACTCACCTCCTTTTCCCAGTCGCAGCGAATGGTCATGATGGCCAGGATCAGCGTCTGGACGGCGGTTCCGCCGATCATCCCCGCCCAGATCCCCTGCGAAAGATTTCGCACAAAAAAGTCGTCAGTGCGGCGCCGAGACCGAAGCGTAGAAGCAACCACGGCAACAGCCAAGATGAGAGAGATGTGCTAGCTAGCACGTACCAGGACGCCAAGGTCGAAGAGCCAGCCGAGGAGGACACCCATGGGGACGCCGATGAGGTAGTAGCTGCCGATGTTGACGTAGGCCACCGCCGATTGCCAGCCAGACCCAACAGCCACACCTGCGTTTGTTTCAGGAGAACACGACCATGATGAATGAATTCTGCAGAGGAGGGCCCATAACAGATTGATTGGGCCTAAATGATATAAGAAGAGGTCGAGCTGGGCCTGGGTAGGGTACCTGAGAGCACGGGCTGGATGCTGTTGAGCAGGATGGTGAAGGCCAGCAGGATGGCGAGGTTGTTGACGGCGTCCAGCACGACGGCGCTGGAGGTGAAGATGAGCGCCAGCTTGTCGTGGAGGCCCATGATGAGCACCCAGAAGAAGAGCCCGATCACCAGCGACGTCAAGGACGACACGATCGTCGCGAACCGAGCCCCCTTCCCGTTTCCCGCGCCGAGCTCGTTCGCCACCCGCACTCTGCAAAGCCCACGACCCACGTAATTGTGTTAGCATGCTGCACTGTGTGCTGAAGTGAGCACCATGAAAATGCACCAAAAGGAAATGTGCCAAGCAAGACGGTGGTGCGTACCCAGTCCCTGCGAAGAACGCCAAGGGAATCATCATCTCCCATGCGTTAATAGTCATGCTGTCCACAAGAAACACAAAGGAAAGAACATTTGCATTGTCAGAATCACCATCGAGCAAACCTTGTTAAACTGGTACTAAATGAGTACTAGTACAAATTATTCAAGATATTCGAATAGCCAATGAGTACTTCTCGAGGGTACTGAACATAGTTTTCACTTTCGAAACCAAATTTTTTTCGCTCACCCTCGAAAGCACCGAAATTTCGTAAATTTCGAAAACCATTTCAAGTAAATTAACGAAATTTTTAATTGAATTTGAATAAATTCGAACACGGAGTATTGAATAAGTAACATTTTAGCACAAATTTTTCACCAGAACTCGTCTATCTGAATGGCGCGATCACTACTTCAGTCTTTGTAGATCCAAGTTCGAATCCTAGTGACATAATTTTTTTGTTAAGTTTTCGTATAGCAGGAATAGTAGAGTAGTACAAAAAATGTGCGCCCTGGGATTCAAACCAACACTAGTAGAAAAAGGGTCTAATGTGAAACTCATTAGTCCCGATTTGGTATTGAACCGGCACTAATGTGACCATTAATGCCGGTTCCAACGGTCAGGCAGGCGGCGCTCATTAGTACCGGTTCGTGGCGAACCTTTAGTACCAGTTCGTGCCACGAACCGGTACTAAAGAGGTGGTGGCCTTTAGTACGGGTTGGTGGCTCCAACCGGTACTAAAGGGGGTGCGCTGCCACCCGCAGTGCACAATGTTTAGTCCCACCTCGCTAGTTGAGAGGAGCTCGCACCGGTTTATAAGCCCCGCCGCGGCTACCGTGTCGAGCTCCTCTCTAAGCAGGCCTTTGTGGGCCTATTGCAAGTCTTCTGCCCTGTGGGGCCTACTAGGCCGTACGGGCCTGCATCCTGGCCCAACTAGAGATTGGGTTTCTAGTTGTATGCAGACCGTGCCGGCCCAGTAGGCTGGCTGTTTTTGCTTTATTTCAAAAATAAAAATAAAAAAATCCTTACCGACCGGGACTAAAGGTCCCCCAGACCACGGTGCGCCTCGTGCCACGTGGTGGGCCTTTGGTCCCGGTTCGTGTTAAACTGGGACTAAAGGGGGACCTTTAGTCCCCACTCTTTAGTACCGGTTCCAGAACCGGTACTAAAGGCCCTTACGAACCGGTACTAAAAGTCGTTTTTCTACTAGTGCAAGGCCCTAAAGCGTGCAATAACACCAGCCTACCACTCTGCTAAGCATATGAATACAACTAACATAGATTCCAGCTCTTTCTTATACTTTTAATTTTAAAATACCGAAATAATTTAAACGAAACGTAAATGTTTCGAGGACCCTCGAAATGAGCGAAATTTTGAGAAATTTCGGAAATTTCGTCGAAAGTGAAAACTATGGTACTGAAAACTAGCACGCGATGGAGGAAGACGAATAGTTACCAGATGGAGAGCGCATCCACCGCAATAGCCGCGTCCTTGAGGTTCCCTGTCAGCAAGATGAGTACCCTGTAGTACCAGTTCTCCAGGCTGCACAAGAAACAAAAAAATTGTCAGTCCCACATGGATGAAATGTTATTTGTATTGACCGTCCTTGTCGAAGTAAATAAAATGCGTCTGAGATCTGATGCCCGATTGACTTTCTTCACATGTTTGCTACCAATAGGACGGGCCGGAATCATACAGAAGAAAACACATGAAAGCAGCATAGTATGTCAGTAGATATCAGTTTTTCATGTGTGTTAAGTCAGCTGTACTATACTTAAGCCATCGTAGAACAGATATAGGAGTATGTAGGAGTCGAAGACCAAAAGTATATAAAAGTAAGTAACATGCAGTGATCAGTAGAAGCACGTACCATAACATGACGCCAGACGCGGCGGAGAGCTTGACGAACTCCCAGATGTCGGCGAACGCCTCGACGGAGAAGCCGTGCCACGTGTCCGGGCAGCCGCCGCAGGCGACGTAGGCGAAGAGCATGGCGAAGGTGGCCCACCAGGAGAAGTTGAGCGTCAGCGCGATGCCGACGAGACCGAACTGGAACCGGGTGATGAAGAGCCAGCTGACGAGGAGGTGGACGCAGAGCGCCACCCCGGAGGCGGCGGCGCTGACGAAGTTCTTCATCTGGCACTGCAGGAACCGCTGCAGCGGGAAGAGCAGGGCGAAGGAGAAGTGCAGCGGGATGAACCAGACGGAGACCCTGCCGGCCATGGCCGACAGCTCCGGCGACTGCCCCGTGAGCAGCAGCACGTCCTCGGCGAAGAAGTACATGGGGAGGAGCAGCACGGCGCAGCCGAGCAGCACGATCCAGGAGCGCTGCATGTAGATGCCCATCATGTGGTACTTCTTGGCGCCGAACGCCTGCCCGCACAGCGTCTCCAGAGCGCTCGCCATGCCAAGCTGCACGACGCGACGAGTTAGTGTCAAAGTTCAGTAAATTGAAAAATTAAAAACAAGAACTCCAATAACCAACGAACATTGACCAGGAGGGTTTGGCATCTGAGAACCATTTTGATGGCAGTTTTGGTTATCGAGGGATATCAACTTCTTCAGAATAGCATGACAGTCTCTTACAGAGAAGGCAATTTTTCCTTTTCGAGATTGCTAAATCTCAGTCAATGCCATATTCGTAAGATTTTATGTTGAGATCCGTGTAAAATTTTCTTTTAAGTTTTTTTCATTCTTTTTATATGTTCTATCACTTGACTAAGTCTCAGTCGACTGAGATCTAACCACACCCTTTTCCTTTTCCTTTAGAAGAATCTGGCACCGGTTCGAAGAACGTCAGCAAGCCGGTTAACATTTCTAAAAATAAACAGATAGTACCCTTAAATCTAAAACACAATTTATATATCTACCCTGAATGTAAAACACAATTTATCAGAAGGATCAACCGACACCACATGCAAGGAATGCATGGTCTCCTAGAAAGGTCTCATGCAGTGGAGACAAACAAACTCGACGACTGAAGAGCGGCGGGATCTGTCCCTATCCGGAGGGTGCCGACAAGATAGAAAGCTAGGCTAAGAATCTGGAGATCCGTCCTTTCAGTCTCGCCCACGGGACCGATCGAGAGCTCCGTCCGGTGCCTTCTCGCATCTATACTCCTCTACCTCTCTCTCGATGGCTCGAGCTGCTTTCTGCATCAAACTGGGAGTGGACAATGGAGAATGACACCTCCCCATCTCGTTTATGCGATTAAAAATGCTCTCCACAAGTCGTTGCAAGTCTTTGTTTCATGAGCTGGGCAAGTGTGTGAGATGCTGAGATACTCTGCCAACAAGTTTAATCTGCGTCTAGCCAAGTCAATGGGTGCCTGCCAGTAGGAGCTTG
This sequence comes from Triticum aestivum, assembly GCF_018294505.1. Taxonomy (NCBI): domain Eukaryota; kingdom Viridiplantae; phylum Streptophyta; class Magnoliopsida; order Poales; family Poaceae; genus Triticum; species Triticum aestivum. The sequence continues at coordinate 470,378,310 of NC_057805.1, read as the reverse complement.
CAGCATTTAGTGCGGATTCGACAGAGCTGCTCGCTAAACAAATCGGTGTGACGTTCATTCTAAGAGCATGGTTAATAATATAGCCAGCTGCTGGCTATAAGCCAGCGCCATGTCATCTACAGCCCATCTTATAGCCAACATGTATAATAATAGATCAAAAGAGTATATTACTTTTTATTATATGGCCCATTTTTCATTCTCACAAAGTGCCTACGAGCACGTGCTAGAGCTGGCTCTTCACGAAAAGCCCGCTTACCTTCTCTCTTCTTCTCTTTTCTCCAACTAAGCAGAAATATATTAGTTTATTTTTTATATCCCGCTGACTCAGCTCTATTGTATTTGCTCTAATGCAAAATAGGGGAGGCGCCCGGAGTAGGCCTCCGCCCACTAAATCCAAACCACGGCGAGGGAATCCCAATGCCTGTTCGCTTCTTATTACTATTTTTCTACATAAAATGAGAAAGAGAAACCTAGTAGGAGTACGTCAGTCCTGACGCTCGTCATGTTTCCCGGGCCCACATGTCAGTGACACGGGTAGGAGAAGAAACACGTACTGCATGCACCGCAAGTGTATCGAGTGGGCAGCAGAGGTGCTCGCTAGCCTCAGCTCACGTTCCTTTCCTTGCCACTGATGTGAAGAGCAACGTCGACTAGTATGGCAGCCCATGGTGCTAAATTGGTAAATACTCTTCACATCAGTGGGAAAATCTTCTTTTCTTTCTATATATCGGTGATGATAATTAACTGTTTTCACGATATAGACCAGCCTTTTCTTTTATTGGGAAGTGGTGAATATGAGTTGTAATTCTGCTGCTGCGCTGGAGGAGCAGAAATCCTAACCATATTGGGAGGCCAGCCCCCAAAGATAGATCGAAAAGGACAAACAGAGCAGCAAGGAAGCGAATGAATTAGAACGGAGACAGGATCGGGCAGGGGGTTCGTGCGTGCGTACCATGAGACCGAAGCTGAAGCCGACGACGACGGTGTTGGCGATGGAGATGGCGGCGAGCTCGAGGTCGCCGAGGTGGCCGGCGAAGGCCTGCGTGATGACGTTCATGCTGAAGGTGACGATGCGGCTGAACATGGCCGGCGCCACGATCACCCACAGCTTCTTCGACTCCTCCAACACCCGCCTCCCGAGCTTGCTGGATCCCTCGCCGCCGTCGACCACCTGCCAGTCATCCTTCTTGGCGCCGCCGTGCCCGTCCAGGAGGCCGACCCGGCACGCCTCCTCGTCGCCCCCTCGCCGCGATCCCGCCATGGCCGATCGAACACTCGATTGAACGATCGAATCTTCTCGCTTCTTCTTCTTCTTTCTTTATTGTTGCTGCGGCTCTGGCTCTTGTTGTCGATCGCTGCAGGTCCGCGATTATGATTTGAGCGAGAGCCGGCGTGGTAGGCTGCCCCGCCTTTAATAGGAGCGGAGGAGGTAGCTGGCACGTGGCAATTGCGTGCTTGTCTTGGGCAGTCCAACCCGAGAGAAAAATACCTTTAACCGCCTCAATAACTGTGCCTGCACTCCGATGGAAACTCTCCACAAAGTATTGTCGTGGCTGCCAACGGCCTTGCAAGTTTGTCCGGAACTGTGTCGATCCCGGCACGCCGAACTCGGGCCGAATTCGAAAATACTCTTACTCCGGTCATCGCCCCCGTGTTCCGCCCGGGCCCGGGAGGCGCCTGCTCCTGCGGAACCAGACCACAGTCCACACGCCTCCGCTTCTCCGAGGGTGGTTCCGAGACGTGTCCACATCCGATTCCGATCCAAAAAGGGACGATCGGGCCGCATCGTGTTGCTTCACTGGACCCCGTTCTCACCAGCAACATTCCGATAATAATGTATAAAATCACTCGCGTGCAACTGCGGGCTGATATTCTAATTAACGGCGTGCGAAAGATAATGCTCACGAGCGTGTTGCTTGTCAACGCCCACGGTCGTGTTGCCAACGTTGTAGGTGACGAGATTAGGTCCCTTCTTCTACTTACGAACGAGAAGAATGTGTCATGTACGGGGTCTATACTAGGGCATGACTTGGGCACGTCATGCATGTCGCAGCCGGTTTTGTTCTGTCCGGCCTCCGGAAGTCTCCAACCGTGAATTGGCAATGTGCTACTACTAGGTGGTTTCTCCGTTAACTTGCTTGCAGGTACAATACGCTGTTGAGTCGCTCTCTGCGGTCTGCACCAATGTGCTCCGTACTGATTTTGCATACACCGGTACTTGGTATAGTACACTGCGTTGTCGGGTTGATTCTCTGTGTGACAGTCGGGTGCAGTGCTAGACCGGTTCCGTTCAGTCCGGGCGCCGATTTTGGTGTTTTGGCATTTTTCTAAAGTTTAGCCGGATCTGACCTTCATCCGAAAGTATTTCGGGATCTAATTTTTTTCTACCGCCAGGGTCGATGGCCGTAGGGTATAACAGCCTACCGCCAAGGCCATTGGTCGTAGAAACACACGCCCTACCGCTAAATTTTTCGAAGTATCAGATACAGTGTATGTACTCACCTACCGCCGGGCGCATCGGCGCTAGGGGTACACAGGCTACCGCAAGCCGGATTGGCGGTAGGCCAGCACTGCGCTGACGTGGATAAGTTTCCAACCTCCAGGGTCATCGGCGATAGCAAAAGAGTCAGATCCCGAAATACTTTTGGATGGGGGTCAGATCCGACTAAACTTTAGCAAAAGGGTCAAAACACGAAAACCGGCCCAGTCTGGGCGACTCCTAGAATCTCTCAATCTGATATTCTCTGACACTTCAAATAAATTTCTTGACATGTGTCTTATTGACACAGAAGATATGTATTCCAGTTAGCTCTCTCACTCTCTCTCTTGCGAGAAGGTCAGTTTAGTCTCTAAGCCAACCATATGAACTTACTTTTTCTGACTAAAACAAATACTACAACCTTACAACATCTCCAACGCCGTTCCTAAACGGACACACTATTTGTCCGTGGACTAGTCACTAACGTGGGAAACAACTATCCAACCATGTCCCTTAAATGTGTGGACTAGTCACTATTTGTCCGTGGACTAGTCACTAACGACGGCGTAACCTAAGGCCGACAGACGTGTGGCCGGAGAGGTACAGCGGCGGCGGCGGAGGGGGAGGGTGCGGATGTAAAGCAAGGGGAGCAGGGACGGAGTGGAAGACAAGTGGACAGAGAGGGGGATTTGAGTGGGCCGGGTGTGTCGGAGTCCTATGTGGTGGCGGTCCAGACTCCAGCAAGCCCCTCCCTAGTTTGCTTCCATTTTGCAGGAAAACGGATTGCTGGACACGTGGGCCGAGCGATCCGGTACTACGCTAGATGGAAAATTTTGCGTCCGAACTACTCGGTTCGAATGCTTGCAAGAGGTTTGAGGGTCCGAGTTGGAGATGTCATTATGTTTAATTTTAGTCTTTTTTTGGAAGTTGTTTGTTTGCACTTTTGTAATGATATTTGGTAAGGATGTGACTAGATTTCAATCGACTCAAATTTAACAAAGTTCCAGTAAGTTGATAAAACATATAAAAGGAAGAAAGATATTTAAAATAAAATTTTACATAGATCCTCACGTAAGATCTAATGAATATAGCGTCGACTGAGACTTCGTTAAGTATCAGTCTACTGAGATTTAGCAATCCTGTAACAATGGCAATCGATAGCGCTAACAAGCCTGTTTAGGATGCTCAGTAAACTGATAGCTCCGGTATCGGTCCCATTCTATTCAAATTTGATTACACTTGCTACCCGACATATAATGGAATAAGGATACAACCATCTCCCTCCCTTTGCCATCGACTTGGTCGTCTTCTTCCCCAACCCGCCTTACCGAGATCTTCATCTCCCCTTAGGGCACGAGCGTCAATCTAGTTACAGAGAATGGTGTCCGCCTCACCCTCATGCCCTATTTGCAAATACGGAGCGTTGCTCGCGCAACAGCTCCTCGTGCGACCACCCAGACCCATGCATTCTCCCCTGTCAAAGTTGCTTTCTACATAGTCAAGCTACCCGAGGAGCACTACATCATGCGCTGCATCGAGGACCCCATCAGCGTCCGTCTCAGCCGTGGCCGACCAGCCCTCGCCGTCAATAACCCAGACAGGGATGACCGGTTATCGACGCCACTAAACACCTCACCAAGAATGACCTGTCGGATCCACCCACTGAGCCCTTACTACGGGTCAGGAGGATTGGCAAGCTCTCTCGTGCAAGGCATGAGTATGAAGTCTTGATCCTTACAACCATATATTTATGCTCGCGATAATCATGGTAAATAAGACATTTACATTTGTGCCCCTAACTCGAACCACTAATCATATTTACCATTAATTTTGAAGCATACTCAAATTCCCCCTATGTCGTCAATTGCACTTATAGAAATGCCCTTCGGTTCTGTTACCATCTAGTCAAAGGACTTGACCAATTTCTAGGCGTTTGTTGGACATTTTTGCCCCTCTATTCAGGTGCCACTTACAAGTGGAACCCACTAAAGAAAAAACAAAAACAAAAACCCTATCCACCATCTCACTCACTTACATGTGGGCCCATCGAAGAAAAATAAAAACAAAAATACCCCTCTCTCATTACATGTGGGACCCCTGATGTCTACTACACAACCTTCTTCTTGTAGACGTTGTTGGGCCTCCAAGTGCAGAGGTTTGTAGGACAGTAGCAAATTTCCCTCAAGTGGATGACCTAAGGTTTATTAATCCGTGGGAGGCGTAGGTTGAAGATGGTCTCTCTCAAACAACCCTGCAACCAAATAACAAAGAGTCTCTTGTGTCCCCAACACACCCAATACAATGGTAAATTGTATAGGTGCACTAGTTCGGCGAAGAGATGGTGATACAAGTGCAATATGGATGGTAGATATAGGTTTTTGCAATCTGAAAATATAAAAACAGCAAGGTAGCAGGTGGTATAAGTGAGCACAAACGGTATTGCAATGTGTTGAAACAAGGCCTAGGGTTCATACTTTCACTAGTGCAAGTTCTCTCAACAATAATAACATAATTGGATCATATAACTATCCCTCAACATGCAACAAAGAGTCACTCCAAAGTCACTAATAGAGGAGAGCAAACGAAGAGATTATTGTAGGGTACAAAACCACCTCAAAGTTATCCTTTCTGATCGATCTATTCAAGAGTCCGTAGTAAAATAACACGAAGCTATTCTTTCCGTTCGATGTATCCTAGAGTTCGTACTAGAGAAACACCTTAAGACACAAATCAACCAAAACCCTAATGTCACCTAGATACTCCAATGTCACCTCAAGTATCCGTGGGTTTGATTATATGATATGCATCACACAATCTCAGATTCATCTATTCAATCAACACAAAGAACTTCAAAGAGTGCCCCAAAGTTTCTACCGTAGAGTCAAGACGAAAACATGTGCCAACCTCTATGCATAAGTTCACTGAACCCGCAAGTTGATCACCAAAACATACATCAAGTAGATCACGTGAATATCCCATTGTCACCACAGATAAGCACATGCAAGACATACATCAAGTGTTCTCAAATCCTTAAAGACTCAATCCGATAAGATAACTTCAAAGGGAAAACTCAATCCATTACAAGAGAGTAGAGGGGGAGAAACATCATAAGATCCAACTATAATAGAAAAGCTCGCGATACATCAAGATCGTGCCAAATCAAGAACACGAGAGAGAGACATCAAACACATAGCTACTGGTACATACCCTCAGCCCCGAGGGTGAACTACTCCCTCCTCGTCATGGAGAGCGTCGGGATGATGAATATGGCCACCGGTGAGGGATTCCCCCTCCGGCAGGGTGTCGGAACAGGGTCCCGATTGGTTTTTGGTGGCTACAGAGGCTTGCGGCGGAGGAACTCCCGATCTAGGTTATGTTCTGGAAGTTTGGGTATATATAAGAGGTGTTGGCGTCGGGAACAAGTCGAGGGGGTCTCTGAGACGGCCACGAGGTAGGGGGGCGCGCCCAGGGTGGTAGGGCGCGCCCCCCACCCTCGTGGGTGCCTTGGGACTCTTCTGGCCTATCTCCGATGCTCCGTGGGCTTCTTTTGCTCCAAAAATAATCTCCGTGAAATTTCAGGTCAATTGGACTCCGTTTGGTTTTCCTTTTTTGCGATACTCAAAAACAAGGAAAAAACAGAAACTGGCACTGGGCTCTAGGTTAATAGGTTAGTCCCAAAAATCATATAAAATAGCATATAAATGCATATAAAACATCCTAGATGGATAATATAATAGCATGAAAGAATCAAAAATTATAGATACGTTGGAGACGTATCAAGCATCCCCAAGCTTAATTCCTGCTCGTCCTCGAGTAGGTAAATGATAAAAATAATTTTTTTGATGTGGAATGCTACCTAACATATTTATCAATGTAATCTTCTTTATTGTGGCAAGAATATTCAGATCCATAAGATTCAAGACAAAAGTTTAATATTGACATGAAAATAATAATACTTCAAGCATACTAACCAAGCAATTATGTCTTATCAAGATAACATAGCCAAAGAAAGCTCATCCCTACAAAATCATATAGTTTGGCCATGCTTCATTTTCGTCACACAAAAATGCTCTCATCATGCACAACCTCGATGACAAGCCAAGCAATTGTTTCATACTTTAGTATTCTCAAACTTTTTCAACCTTCACACAATATATGAGCGTGAGCCATGGACATAGCACTATGGGTGGAATAGAATATGATGATGGGGGTTGTGTGGAGAAGACAAAAAGGGAGAAAGTCTCACATTGACGTGGCTAATCAACGGGCTATGGAGATGCCCATCAATTGATGTCAATGCGAGGAGTAGGGATTGCCATGCAACGGCTGCACTAGAGCTATAAATGTATGAAAGCTCAACAAAAGAAACTAAGTGGGTGTGCATCCAACTTGCTTGCTCACGAAGACCTAGGGCATTTGAGGAAGCCCATTGTTGGAATATACAAGCCAAGTACTATAATGAAAAATTCCCACTAGTATATGAAAGTGACAATATAAGAGACTCTCTATCATGAATATCATGGTGCTACTTTGAAGCACAAGTGTGAAAAAAGGATAGTCGCATTATCCTTTTTTTCTTTTTTTAGGCCTTTCTCTTTTTTTTGGCCTTCCCTTTTTTGGGACAATGCTCTATTAATGATGATCATCGCACTTCTATTTATTTACAACTCAAATATTACAACTCGATACTAGAACAAAGTATGACTCTATATGAATGCCTCCGGCGGTGTACCGGGATGTGCAATGAAACAAAAGTGACATGTATGAAAAATTATGAATGGTGGCCTTGCCACAAATACGATGTCAACTACATGATCATGCAAGGCAATATGACAATGATGAAGTGTGTCATAATAAACGGAACGGTGGAAAATTGCATGGCAATATATCTCGGAATGGCTATGGAAATGCCAAAATAGGTAGGCATGGTGGCTGTTTTGAGGAACATATAAGGAGGCTTATGTGTGATAGAGCGTATCATATCACGGGGTTTGGATGCACCGGCGAAGTTTGCACCAACTCTCGAGGTTAGAAAGGGCAATGCACGGTACCGAAGAGGCTAGCAATAATGGAAGGGTGAGAGTGCGTATAATCCATGGACTCAACATTAGTCATAAAGAACTCACATACTTATTGCAAAAATCTACAAGTCATCAAACCAAGCACTACACACATGCTCCTAGGGGGATAGATTGGTAGGAAAAGACCATCGCTCGTCCCCGACCGCCACTCATAAAGAAACACATCATGCTTCAAATTTGTCACACAACGTTTACCATACGTGCATGCTACGAGACTTGCAAACCTCAACACAAGTATTTCTCAATTCCACAATTACTCAACTAGCACGACTCTAATATTACCATCTTTATATCTCAAAACAATCATCAAGTATCAAACTTCTCATAGTATTCAATGCACTCTATATGGAAGTTTTTTTATACCCATCTTGAATGCCCATCATATTAGGACTAAATTCATAACCAAAGCAAATTACCATGCTGTTCTAAAGACTCTCAAAATAATATAAGTGAAGCATGAGAGTTCATCTCTTTCTTCAAAATAAAACTACCACCGTGCTCTAAAAAGATATAAGTGAAGCACTAGAGCAAACGACAAACTACTCCGAAAAATATAAGTGAAGATCAACGAGTAATTGAATAATTATGTAACTATGTGAAGACTCTCTAACATTTAAGAATTTCAGATCTTGGTATTTTATTCAAAAAGCAAGCAAAACTAAATAAAATAAAATAACGCTCCAAGCAAAACACATATCATGTGGTGAATAAAAATATAGCTCCAAGTAAAGTTACCGATGAACAAAGACGAAAGAGGGGATGCCATCCGGGGCATCCCCAAGCTTAGGCTCTTGGTTGTCCTTGAATATTACCTTGGGGTGCCTTGGGCATCCCCAAGCTTAGGCTCTTACCACTCCTTATTCCATAGTCCATCGAATCTTTACCCAAAACTTGAAAACTTCACAACACAAAACTCAATAGAAAACTCGTAAGCTCCGTTAGTATAAGAAAATAAATCACCACTTAGGTACTATTGTTAAGTCATTCTAAATTCATATTGGTGTAATATCTACTGTATTCCAACTTCTCTATGGTTCATACCCTCCGATACTACTCATAGATTCATCAAAATAATTAAACAACATAATGAAAACAGAATCTGTCAAAAACAGAACAATCTGTAGTAATCGGTATCATTCGAATACTTCTGTAACACCAAAAATTCTGAAATGGTGGACCTGAGGAATTTGTCTATTAATCATCTACAAAAATAATCAACCTAAAAGCACTCTCCAGTAAAAAATGGCAGCTAATCTCGTGAGCGCAAAAGTTTCTGTTTTTTTACAGCAAGTCGCAAAGACTTCACCCAAGTCTTCCCAAAGGTTCTACTTGGCACAAACACTAATTAAAACATTAAACCACATCTAAACAGAGGCTAGATGAATTATTTATTACTAAACAGTAGCAAAAGCAAAGAACAAAAATAAAATTGGGTTGCCTCCCAACAAGCGCTAACGTTTAACGCCCCTAGCTAGGCATGATGATTTCAATGATGCTCACATAAAATATAAGAATTAAAACATAAAGAGAGCATCATGAAGAATATGACTAGCATATTTAAGTCTAACCCACTTCCTATGCATATGGATTTTGTGAGCAAACAACTTATGGGATCAATAATCAACTAGCATAGGAAGGCAAAACAAGCATAACTTCAAAACTTTAAGCACATAGAGAGGAAACTTGATATTATTGCAATTCCTACAAGCATATATTCCTCCCTCATAATAATTTTCAGTAGCATCATGAATGAATTCAACAATATAACCATCACATAAAGCATTCTTTTCATGATCCCCAATCATATAAATTTTATTACTCTCCACATAAGCGAATTTCTTCTCATGAATAATAGTGGGAGCAAACTCAACAAAATAATTATCATGTGAGGCATAATCCAATTAAAAACTAAAATCATGATGACAAGTTTTATGGTTATCATTATTCTTTATAGCATACATGTCATCACAATAATCATCATAGATAGCAACTTTGTTCTCATAATCAATTGGAACCTCTTCCGAAATAGTGGATTCATCACTAAATAAAGCCATGACCTCTCCAAAACCACTTTTATAATTATCACAATAAGATTCAACATCCTCCAAAATAGTGGGATCATTACTTCCTAAAGTTGACACTCTTTCAAACCCACTTTCATCAATATAATCTGTTGGAAATATGCCCTAGAGGCAATAATAAATAGGTTATTATTATATTTCCTTGTTCATGATAATCGTTTATTATCCATGCTAGAATTGTATTGATAGGAAACTCATATACATGTGTGGATACATAGACAACACCATGTCCCTAGTAAGCCTCTAGTTGACTAGCTCGTTGATCAATAGATGGTTACGGTTTCCTGACCATGGACATTGGATGTCGTTGATAACGGGATCACATCATTAGGAGAATGATGTGATGGACAAGACCCAATCCTAAGCCTAGCACAAGATCTTGTAGTTCGTTTGCTCAGAGCTTTTCTAATGTCAAGTATCATTTCCTTAGACCATGAGATTGTGCAACTCCCGGATACCGTAGGAATGCTTTGGGTGTACCAAACGTCACAACATAACTGGGTGGCTATAAAGGTGCACTACAGGTATCTCCGAAAGTGTCTGTTGGGTTGGCACGAATCGAGACTGGGATTTGTCACTCCGTGTAAACGGAGAGGTATCTCTGGGCCCACTCGGTGGGACATCATCATAATGTGCACAGTGTGACCAAGGAGTTGATCATGGTATGATGTGAGTTACGGAACGAGTAAAGAGACTTGCCGGTAACGAGATTGAACAAGGTATCGGGATACCGACGATCGAATCTCGGGCAAGTAACATACCGATAGACAAAGGGAATTGTATAAGGGATTGATTCCCCGACATCGTGGTTCATCCGATGAGATCATCGTGGAACATGTGGGAGCCAACATGGGTATCCATATCCCGCTGTTGGTTATTGACCGGAGGACGTCTCGGTCATGTCTGCATGGTTCCCGAACCCGTAGGGTCTACACACTTAAGGTTCGATGACGCTAGGGTTATAGGGAAAGTATGTACGTGGTTACCTAATGTTTCGGAGTCCCGGATGAGATCCCGGACGTCACGAGGAGTTCCGGAATGGTCCGGAGGTAAAGATTTATATATGGAAAGTCCTGTTTTGGTCACCGGAAATGTTTCGGGTGTTATCGGTAATGTACCGGGACCACCGGGAGGGTCCCGGGGGTCCACCAAGTGGGGCCACCAGCCCCAGAAGGCTGTGTGGGCCAAGTGTGGGAGGGGACCAGCCCCAGGTGGGCTGGTGCGCTCCCCCCCCACCAAAGCCCAAGGCGCATGGGAGAGTGGGAGGGGGCAAACCCTAGGTCCAGATGGGCCTTAAGGCCCACCCTAGTGGCGCCCCCCCTCTCCTCCCCTTGGCCGCCCCCTAGATGGGATCTAGGGCTGGCCGCCAGCCCTTGGGGTGGAAACCCTAGAGGGGGCGCAGCCCCCTCCCCCCCTTATATATAGTTGAGGTTTGGGGCTGCCCAAGAGATGAGAATGTCTCTCTTTCGGCGCAGCCCTACCCCTCTCCCTCCTCCTCCTCTCCCGTGGTGCTTGGCGAAGCCCTGCGGGATTGCCACGCTCCTCCACCACCACCATGCCATCGTGCTGCTGCTGGACGGAGTCTTCCTCAACCTCTCCCTCTCTCCTTGCTGGATCAAGGCATGGGAGACGTCACCGGGCTGCACGTGTGTTGAATGCGGAGGCACCGTTCTTCGGTGCTTAGATCGGAATCAACCGCGATCTGAATCGCTACGAGTACGACTCCTTCATCCGCGTTCTTGCAACGCTTCCGCATCGCGATCTACAATGGTATGTAGAGGCACTCCCCTTTCCCTCGTTGCTAGATTACTCCATAGATTGATCTTGGTGATGCGTAGAAAATTTTGAATTTCTGCTACGTTCCCCAACAGTGGCATCATGAGCTAGGTCTATGCGTAGTTTCTATGCACGAGTAGAACACAAAGTAGTTGTGGGCGTAGATGTTGCCAATTCTTCTTGCCGCTACTAGTCTTATCTTGTTTCGGCGGCATTGTGGGATGAAGCGGCCCGGACCGACCTTACACGTACGCTTACGTGAGACAGGTTCCACCGACTGACATGCACTAGTTGCATAAGGTGGCCAGCGGGTGTCTGTCTCTCCCACTTTAGTCAGAACGGATTCGATGAAAAGGGTCCTTATGAAGGGTAAATAGAAATTAGCATATCACGTTGTGGTTTTACGTAGGTAAGAAACGTTCTTGCTAGAAACCTATACAAGCCACGTAAAAAAACTTGCAACAACAATTAGAGGACGTCTAACATGTTTTTGCAGCATGTGCTATGTGATGTGATATGGCCAGAAGATATGATGAATGATATATGTGATGTATGAGATTGATCATATTCTTGTAATAGGAATCACGACTTGCATGTCGATGAGTATGATAACTGGCAGGAGCCATAGGAGTTGTCTTTATTTTTTGTATGACCTGCGTGTCATTGAATAACGCCATGTAAGTTACTTTACTTTATTGCTAAGCGCGTTAGCCATAGAAGTAGAAGTAATCGTTGGCGTGACAACTTCATGAAGACACAATGATGGAGATCATGATGATGGAGATCATGGTGTCATGCCGGTGACAAAGATGATCATGGTGCCCCGAAGATGGAGATCAAAGGAGCAAAATGATATTGGCCATATCATGTCACTATTTGATTGCGTGTGATGTTTATCATGTTTTGCATCTTATTTGCTTAGAACGACGGTAGTAAGTAAGATGATCCCTCACTAAAATTTCAAGAGACGTGTTCCCCCTAACTGTGCACCGTTGCGAAGGTTCGATGTTTCGAAGCACCACGTGATGATCGGGTGTGATAGATTCTAACGTTCGAATACAACGGGTGTTGACGAGCCTAGCATGTACAGACATGGCCTCGGAACACATGCGAAACACTTAGGTTGACTTGACGAGCCTAGCATGTACAGACATGGCCTCGGAACACAAGAGACCGAAAGGTCGAACATGAGTCGTATAGTAGATGCGATCAACATGGAGATGTTCACCGATGATGACTAGTCCGTCTCACGTGATGATCGGACACGGCCTAGTTTGACTCGGATCATGTATCACTTAGATGACTAGAGGGATGTCTATCTGAGTGGGAGTTCATTAATCAGATGAACTTAATTATCATGAACATAGTCAAAAGGTCTTTGCAAATTATGTCATACACTTTAGTTCTACTGTTTAAGATATGTTCCTAGAGAAAATTTAGTTCAAAGTTGGTAGTAGCAATTATGCGGACTGGGTCCGTAAACTGAGGATTGTCCTCATTGCTGCACAGAAGGCTTATGTCCTTAATGCACCGCTCGGTGTGCTGAACCTCAGCGTCGTCTATAGATGTTGCGGAACATCTGACATACACGTTTTGATGACTACGTGATAGTTCAGTGCGTAATGCTAACGGTTTAGAATTGTGGCACCAAAGACGGTTTTGAAACGTCGCAGAACATATGAGATGTTCCGAAGACTGAAATTGGGATTTCGGACTAGTGCCCATGTCAAGAGGTATGAGACCTCTGACAAGTTTCTTAAGCCTGCAGACTAAGGGAGAAAAGCTCAATCGCTGAGCATGTGCTCAGATTGTCTGAGTGCCACATTCGCTTCAATCGAGTGGGAGTTAATCTTCCAGATGAGATAGTGATGGTTCTCCATAGTCACTGCCACCAAGCTATTAGAGCTTCGTGATGAACTATAACATATCAGGGATAGATATGATGATCCTTGAGCTATTCGCGATGTTTGACACCGCGAAAGTAAAAATCAAGAAGGAGCATCAATTGTTGATGGTTAGTAAAACCACTAGTTTCTAGAAGGGCAAGGGCAAAAGGGATACTTCATGAAACAGCAAGTCATTTGCTGCTCTAGTGAAGAATCCCAAGGTTAAACCCAAACCCGAGACTAAGTGCTTCTGTAATGAGGGGAACGGTCACTGAAGCAGTACTACCCTAGATACTTGGTAGATGACAAGGCAGGCAAGGTCGACAGAAGTATATTAGATATACATTATATGAATGTGTACTTTACTAGTACTCCTAGCAGCACCAGGGTATTAGATACCGGTTCGGTTGCTAAGTGTTAGTAACTCGAAATAAAAGCTGCGAAATAAACGGAGACTAGCTAAAGGTGAGATGACAATATGTGTTGGAAGTGTTTCCAAGGTTGATGTGATCAAGCATCGCATGCTCCCTCTACCATCGAGATTTGGTGTTTGCGTTGAGCATGATTGGATTATGTTTATCGCAATACGGTTATTCATTTAAGGAGAATAATGGTTACTCTGTTTATTTGAATAATAACTTCAATGGTCTTGCACCTAAAATGAATCTCGATCGTAGTGATACACATGTTCGTGCCAAAAGATATAAAATAGTAATGATAGTTCCACATACTTGTGGCACTGCCATTTGAGTCATATTGGTATAAAACGCATGAAGAAGCTCCATGTAGATGGATCTTTGGACTCAGTCGTTTTTGAAAAGATTGAGACATGCGAACCATGTCTATTGGTATATATGCATGAAGAAACTCCATGCAGATGGATCGTTTGGACTCACTTGATTTTGAATCACTTGAGACATGCAAATCATACCACATGGGCAAAATGACTGAAAAGCCTCGTTTTCAGTAAGATGGAACAAGAGAGCAACTTATTGGAAATAATACATTTTGATGTGTGCAGTCCAATGAGTGCTGAGGCATGCAGTGGATATCGTTATGTTCTTACTTCACAGATGATTTGAGTAGATGCTGAGTGTATTTACTTGATGAAACACAAGTCTGAATTATTGAAAGGTTCAAGAAATTTCAGAGTGAAGTTGAAGATCGTCGTGACAAGAGGATAAAATGTCTATGATATGATCACAGAGATATCTGAGTTACGAGTTTGGCACACAATTAAGACATTATGGAAAGTGTTTCACAATTAATACCGCCTGGAACACCACAGTATGATGGTGTGTCTAAACATCATAACTGCACCCTATTGGATATGGTACATGCCGTGATGTCTCTTATCGAATTAACACTATCGTTTATGGGTTAGGCATTAGAGATAACCGCATTCACTTTAAAAGGGGGCACCACGCAATTCCGTTGAGACGACACCGTTTAGAGAAACCTAAGTTGTCGTTTCTTAAAAGTTTGGGGCTGCGATACTTATGTGAAAAAGTTTCAGGCTGATAAGCTAGAACCCAAAGCGGATAAATGCGTCTTCATAGAATACCCAAAACAGTTGGGTGTACCTCCTATTTCAGATCTGGAAGCAAAAGTAATTGCTTCTAGAGACAGGTCCTTTCTCGAGGAAAAGTTTCTCTCGAAAGAATTGAGTGGGAGGATGGTGGAGACTTGATAAGGTTATTGAACCATCACTTCAACTAGTGTGTAGCAGGGCACAGGAAGTTGTTCCTGTGGCACCTACACCAATTGAAGTGGAAGCTTATGATAGTGATCATGAAACTTCGGATCAAGTCACTACCAAACCTCGTAGGACGACGAGGATGCGTAATACTTCAGAGTAATGCGTGATCCTGTCTTGGAAGTCATGTTGTTGGACAACGATGAACCTACGAGCTATGGAGAAGCGATGGTGGGCCCATATTCCGACAAATGGTTAGAAGCCATGAAATCCGAGATAAATGGAACTTTGAGAAGAAGACGGACGTGGACGGTAATGTTACCGTCTATGAAGCTCGACTTGTGGCAAAGAGTATTTCCACAAGTTCAAGGAATTGACTACGATGAGATTTTCCCATCCGTAGCGATGCTTAAGTCCGTCGGAATCATGTTAGCATTAGCTGCATTTATGAAATCTGGCAGATGGATGTCAAAACAAGTTTCCTTACCAGTTTTCGTAATGAAAGATTGTATGTGATACAATCAGAAAGGTTTTGTCGATCCTAAGGATGCTAAAAGGTATGCTAGCTCCAGCGATCCTTCCATGGACTAGAGCAAGCATCTCGGAGTCAGAATATACGCTTTGATGGAGTGATCAAAGTTTTTGGGTTTATACAAAGTTTGTTAGAAACTTGTATTTACAATAAAGTGAGTGGGGGCGCTACAACATTTCTGATAAGTATATGTGAATGACATATTGTTGATCCGAAATGATGTAATATTTCTGGAAAGCATAAAGGGTTGTTTGAAAGGAGTTTTTCAAAGGAAAACCTGGATAAAAGCTGCTTACATATTGGGCATCAAGATCTATAGAGATAGATCAAGACGCTCGATGATACTTTCAAAAAACACACACCTTGACATGATTTTGAAAGAGTTCAAAATAGATCAGCAAAGAAGGAGTTCTTGGCTGTGTTACAAGGTGTGAGTATTGAGTAAGACTCAAGACCTGACCACAGCAGAAGAGAGAGAAAGGACGAAGGTCGTCCCCTATGCTTTAGACGTAGGCTCTACAGTATGCTATGCTGTGTACCGCACATGAAGTGTGCTTTGCCATGAGTTGGTCAAGGGGTACAATAGTGATTCGGGAAAGGATCACATGACAACGGTCGAACTTGTCCTTAGTATCTAGTGGACTAAGGAATTTTCTCGATTATGGAGGTGAAAAGGAGTTCGTCGTAAAGGGTTATGTCGATGCGAACTTTGACACTAATCCGGATGACTCTGAGTAGTAAACCGGATTCGTATAGTAGAGGAATTATTTGAAATGGCTCCAAATAGCGCGTGGTAGCATCCACAAGATGACATAGATATTCGTAAAGCACACACGGATCTGAAAGGTTCAGACCCGTTGACTAATAACCTCTCTCACAAGCATAACATGATCAAACCAGAACTCATTGAGTGTTAATCACATGGTGATGTGAACTAGATTGTTGACTCTAGTAAACTCTTGGGTGTTGGTCACATGGTGATGTGACCTATGAGTGTTAATCACATGGTGATGTGGACTAGATTATTGACTCTAGTGCAAGTGGGAGACTGTTGGAAATATGCCCTAGAGGCAATAATAAATAGGTTATTATTATATTTCCTTGTTCATGATAATCGTTTATTATCCATGCTAGAATTGTATTGATAGGAAACTCAGATACATGTGTGGATACATAGACAACACCATGTCCCTAGTAAGCCTCTAGTTGACTAGCTCGTTGATCAATAGATGGTTACGGTTTCCTGACCATGGACATTGGATGTCGTTGATAACGGGATCACATCATTAGGAGAATGATGTGATGGACAAGACCCAATCCTAAGCCTAGCACAAGATCGTGTAGTTCGTTTGCTCAGAGCTTTTCTAATGTCAAGTATCATTTCCTTAGACCATGAGATTGTGCAACTCCCGGATACCGTAGGAATGCTTTGGGTGTACCAAACGTCACAACGTAACTGGGTGGCTATAAAGGTGCACTACAGGTATCTCCGAAAGTGTCTGTTGGGTTGGCACGAATCGAGACTGGCATTTGTCACTCCGTGTAAACGGAGAGGTATCTCTGGGCCCACTCGGTGGGACATCATCATACTGTGCACAGTGTGACCAAGGAGTTGATCACACGATGATGTGAGTTACGGAACGAGTAAAGAGACTTGCCGGTAACGATATTGAACAAGGTATCGGGATACCGACGATCGAATCTCGGGCAAGTAACATACCGATAGACAAAGGGAATTGTATACGGGATTGATTCCCCGACATCGTGGTTCATCCGATGAGATCATCGTGGAACATGTGGGAGCCAACATGGGTATCCAGATCCCGCTGTTGGTTATTGACCGGAGAACGTCTCGGTCATGTCTGCATGGTTCCCGAACCCGTAGGGTCTACACACTTAAGGTTCGATGACGCTAGGGTTATAGGGAAAGTATGTACGTGGTTACCGAATGTTGTTCGGAGTCCCGGATGAGATCCCGGACGTCACGAGGAGTTCCGGAATGGTCCGGAGGTAAAGATTTATATATGGGAAGTCCTGTTTTGGTCACCGGAAAAGTTTCGGGTGTTATCGGTAATGTACCGGGACCACCGGGAGGGTCCCGGGGGTCCACCAAGTGGGGCCACCAGCCCCAGAAGGCTGCGTGGGCCAAGTGTGGGAGGGGACCAGCCCCAGGTGGGCTGGTGCCCCCCCCCCACCAAAGCCCAAGGCGCATGGGAGAGTGGGAGGGGGCAAACCCTAGGTCCAGATGGGCCTTAAGGCCCACCCTAGTGGCGCCCCCCCTCTCCTCCCCTTGGCCGCCACCCTAGATGGGATCTAGGGCTGGCCGCCAGCCCTTGGGGTGGAAACCCTAGAGGGGGCGCAGCCCCCTCCCCCCCTTATATATAGTTGAGGTTTGGGGCTGCCCAAGAGATGAGAACGTCTCTCTTTCGGCGCAGCCCTACCCCTCGCCCTCCTCCTCCTCTCCCGCGGTGCTTGGCGAAGCCCTGCGGGATTGCCACACTCCTCCACCACCACCACGCCGTCGTGCTGCTGCTGGACGGAGTCTTCCTCAACCTCTCCCTCTCTCCTTGCTGGATCAAGGCGTGGGAGACGTCACCGGGCTGCACGTGTGTTGAATGCGGAGGCACCGTTCTTCGGTGCTTAGATCGGAATCAACCGCGATCTGAATCGCTACGAGTACGACTCCTTCATCCGCGTTCTTGCAATGCTTCCGCATCACGATCTACAATGGTATGTAGATGCATTCCCCTTTCCCTCGTTGCTAGATTACTCCATAGATTGATCTTGGTGATGCGTAGAAATTTTTGAATTTCTGCTACATTCCCCAACATAATCATCATAAATAGGAGGCATGCTTTCATCATAATAAATTTGCTCATTAAAACTTGGGGGACAAAAAATATGATCTTTATCAAACATAGCTTCCCCAAGCTTGTGGCTTTGGATATCATTAGCATCATGGATATTCAAGGAATTCATACTAACAACATTGCAATCATGCTCATCATTCAAAGATTTAGTGCCAAACATTCTAATGCATTCTTCTTCTAGCACTTGAGCACAATTTTCCTTTCCATCATTTTCACGAAAGACATTAAAAACATGAAGCATATGAGGCACCCTCAATTCCATTTTTTTGTAGTTTTCTTTTATCAACTAAACTAGTGATAAAACAAGAAACAAAAAGATTCAATTGCAAGATCTAAAGATATACCTTCAAGCACTCACCTCCCAGGCAACGGCGCCAGAAACTGCTTGATGTCTACTACACAATCTTCTTCTTGTAGACGTTGTTGGCCTCCAAGTGCAGAGGTTTGTAGGACAGTAGCAAATTTCCCTCAAGTGGATGACCTAAGGTTTATCAATTCGTGGGAGGCGTAGGTTGAAGATGGTCTCTCTCAAACAACCCTGCAACCAAATAAAGTCTCTTGTGTCCCCAACACACCCAATACAATGGTAAATTGTATAGGTGCACTAGTTCTGCGAAGAGATGGTGATACAAGTGCAATATGGATGGTAGATATAGGTTTTTGCAATCTGAAAATATAAAAACAGCAAGGTAGCAAGTGGGAAAAGTGAGCACACACGGTATTGCAATGCGTTGAAACAAGGCCTAGGGTTCATACTTTCACTAGTGCAAGTTCTCTCAACAATAATAACATACTTGGATCATATAACTATCCATCAACATGCAACAAAGAGTCACTCCAAAGTCACTAATAGAGGAGAAAAAACGAAGAGATTATTGTAGGGTACGAAACCACCTCAAAGTTATCCTTTCTGATCGATCTATTCAAGAGTCCGTAGTAAAATAACACGAAGCTATTCTTTCCGTTCGATCTATCCTAGAGTTCGTACTAGAATAACACCTTAAGATACAAATCAACCAAAACCCTAATGTCACCTAGATACTCCAATGTCACCTCAAGTATCCGTGGGTTTGATTATACGATATGCATCACATAATCTCAGATTCATCTATTCAACCAACACAAAGAACTTCAAAGAGTGCCCAAAAGTTTCTACCGGAGAGTCAAGGCGAAAACATGTGCCAACCCCTATGCATAAGTTCACTGAAACCGCAAGTTGATCACCAAAATATAAATCAAGTAGACCACGTGAATATCCCATTGTCACCACAGATAAGCACATGCAAGACATACATCAAGTGTTCACAAATCCTTAAAGACTCAATCCGATAAGATAACTTCAAAGGGAAAACTCAATCCATTACAAGAGAGTA
Source organism: Triticum aestivum (assembly GCF_018294505.1). NCBI lineage: Eukaryota > Viridiplantae > Streptophyta > Magnoliopsida > Poales > Poaceae > Triticum > Triticum aestivum. The sequence continues at coordinate 470,358,536 of NC_057805.1, read as the reverse complement.
GAGGGGGAGAAACATCATAAGATTCAACTATAATAGCAAAGCTCGCGATACATCAAGATCGTGCCAAATCAAGAACACGAGAGAGAGAGATCAAACACATAGCTACTGGTACATACCCTTAGGCCCGAGGGTGAACAAGTCTCTCCTCGTCATGGAGAGCGCCGGGATGATGAAGATGGCCACCGGTGAGGGATTCCCCCTCCGGTACGGTGCCGGAACAGGTTCCCGATTGGTTTTTGGTGGCTACACAGGCTTGCGGCGGCGGAACTCCCGATCTAGGTTATGTTCTAGAAGTTTGGTATATATAAGAGGTGTTGGCGTCGGGAAAAAGTCAGGGGGGTCTCCAAGGCGGCCACGAGGTAGGGGGGCGTGCCCAGGGGGTAGGGCGCGCCCCCCACCCTCGTGGGTGCCTCGGGACTCTTCTGGCCTATCTCCGATGTTCCGTGGGTTTCTTCTGGTCCAAAAATAATCTCCGTGAAATTTCAGACTCCGTTTGGTTATCCTTTTCTGCGATACTCAAAAACAAGGAAAAAACAGAAACTGGCACTGGGCTCTAGGTTAATATGTTAGTCCCAAAAATCATTTAAAATAGCATATAAATGCATATAAAACATCCTAGATGGATAATATAATAGCATGGAACAATAAAAAATTATACATACGTTGCAGAGCCCCACATGTAAGTGTCTAGTTATTTTCCTGAAATGATTTAGCAGTTTTGTTAACTGTTAGGGCCCACAGATTTGTCCAATTAAAAAGCATACTGTTAATAGAATCTAGGATTAGGGCTAAACTAATTAATGGGCCCCACATGTCATAGGAAACCCACTAGTTCTAATCAAGCCAGCAGCGTTAAGTCGCCGGCGAGCCACGACAGGGGCATCGGAGCTCTGTCCGGTGACCAAAACAGCAGGTACTTTCGTCCTACGCGCATCTGGGCTCGGTCCATGTCGAATGGAAGTGGTAGGGTGAGCGGGGACAACTGGAGTGTCGGCCATGGCCGAGGCCATCGGTGGCACCGTAAAAGCTTGGTGGTAGAGGGGCTAGATGTCACGGGGAAGAGGGGGTAAAGGTGCATCGGAATCAGGGGCTCACCACAAGCATGCCAGAGTGGTAGAAGGGACTGGCGAGGACTGATAGCGAGCACATGGACCTCATCTGCGGCCGCTGGAGCAAGGCATCGTGGGGAGGGGGCTGGACGAAGAGGATCCCATCGGCGCGTTGTTTGTAATATCTGCGACAAAAGATGGATCTCTATGATGGTAAGGGAGCATCAGGGTAGCTCGAACGACGGTGAATCGAAGAGGGCAGCCGGTGGACAAAGGCGGCGGAGATGGCGGTGGTTGCGGAGTTGCAGGGCACCCGAGGTCGCTATCGTCGGCGTGGTGATTCTCAGCTTGACGACGGGGCTCGGAGACATGGCGGTGCAGCTTGTTGGCGGCGTTGGCCACAAGAACGGTGGCTCTCGGGTGATCACGCGGGCTACATGCCCCCGGCCTCGGTAGGAAGAAGATGACCAGCCAGTGGCCTGGGCCGAAAGGTAAGCACGCCATCTCTCTTTTCTTTTATAATTTTTCTTTTATTTTTTCTAGGGGCCAAAATGTCCAGCAAACGCTCAGAAAAGTCAAACCCTTTGAATGGACGGTAACGTCACGGAAGGGCATTTCTATCTGGCGGCAGATGGGCAATTTTGAGTATGCTTCAAAATTAGGGGGAAATTTGAGTGGTGGGTTAGAGTTAGGGGCACAAATATAATTGTCCCGTATCTATTTGTGCTCTAGAAGACACCCATTAAGATGTGCTTGCAACACGGTGATGTGGGGAATGTGTTCAATTACGTCTTTACCATTGTGTCTTGCGTGGCCTGCATAAGAGTCAATTGTCCAACCGCAGGCCAGTACCGCCTCGCAAGGTTACCTCAATTTAGACTAAAGCATTGGGTTCCATCAGTAACATTCCTGGGGATGAAATGGTCTTGTGCCAATTTGAACCGTTTGAGGTTGGGATGACGAGACTCTGGTGGACTGAAACGGGTTCCGCTGCAGCAGATGGAATCACGGGGAAGAGGGGGACAAACCCCACACGCATGGACTCGAAGGGAAGAAACAAAACATGGTCGGTTCAGCTAGGGCTGCCTGGATTGAAGCGAAAATTTACCAATGTGGGGTTTGTCACGAGCATGAATTTCTCAGCTCACGCGACAAAGGATTAATGATGAGATGCTGACATTAGTATCCGATAAATCTCTAAAAACACTTATATTTCAAAACGGAGGGAGTATAAATCTAACACAACTAGTTTGTAGCTTGTACTAATAGAAAGCTACCACTCAGTGCTCATAAACCATTTACTGTCATGAGGCAAGTAGGCACCATCCACATCATCATTGATTAGCAAACAAAATACAGTCACAATAGCGTGTTGTGGGCATGCACATGAGTTATCTCTCTCGTGCCTTTCCAGCGTTCTTGGAAGCATGTATATTGAAACTCTCAGTCGGCACCCCTTGCCCCGTGCCGCCCCCCGCTGGCGGCTCGGGCGGCGGCGCTAGATCCCGCCGCATGCGGCGTCCTCTTCCTCTTCCCGCCTCCGCGGCCGGCCGGAGCCGTCAGGGCAAAGCCCCTCGCGGTGGCCGGCGGCGGGGGCTCTCCTCTCCTCGTCTTGGTCGTGGTGGGCGCGGGGCTGCCATCCTGAGCGCTGGCGTCGGGCGTGCATGGGGTTCGACGACGTGGCAACGCTTTCTCCAGTCGGCGGCGCATTGCGGTGCGGCGGTGTTGGGGAGGGTGCTCGGCTCTGCCCCGTGGTGGCGGCTGGGGTCCGGCTTCGGGCCTCCGGCGGCTACGGGTGGAGTCCTTCCTTCCCGTCGCGAGCGCGCGGCAGTGCATCTCTGGCAGCGGCGGTTCCGGCGGCGGCGCAGCTTCGGATGGTGAGGAGGTGACAGCTGGCGTCGGCGCCCCTTTTGGGCCCCATCTAGGTCTGGGCGGGTCTGCCTCAGATTCGTCTGCGACGGCTTCGGCGAACAGAGGTGCGGCTCATGTGCGGGGTTGCAGAGACGGCGGCGCGCCAACTGCAGCGGGGCGACGGGAGCTTCACGAGCCTCTTTCGGGCTCGGCGGGGCCGTGAGGCCTCGTGTGCTCCTCTTGCTGTGTCCGGTTGGTGACCTCCAACGGCGGTGGAGGTTGTCCCCTCCCGCGTGGCTGCTGATTCTGCTGCTCCTCGTTCCCGGCTGCTCCCTCTTGGACCCATCGGTCCCGCTTCTCTTACCATGGTGAGACAGCGGTGGTGATTCCAAGATCATGGTGGCGCATGTTGGTGGGCGGCAAGTTTGGTGGAGGGCGCTGTATCGGCCGGGGTTGTGTTTGTTTGGCGGACGGGAGAAATCCCTGTTGGCTTGGCCGACACCGACGTGGTGACGCTCGTGGGCGCCCCCGGTCCTTTCTGAATAGCGTCCGGTATTCCCCTTCCCCACGCGCCTCCGCGTACCGGGGGAAAACCCAGGACCAGTCCGGGCAGCAGCTTCGCCATCGCCGCGTTCCTTCTTGAAGGTGTTGCTTGGTATGCGGCGGTCCGAAGTGCTAGGAGCGTGGTGGAAATTCTCCGCGGAACGGTTGCGAGTCATCATGTTTCCGTCGATGCAACTCTGTTGTCATTAGTTTCTTTTTTTTTGGTGTGCTTGTGTTGTTTGCCCAGCAATGGACTCAGAGATGTATCGGGTGGTTGCTATATCTATATAGCGGGGCGAAAGCCTATTTCGGAAGCATGTATATTGAGGTCCCACTTTCCACTAAGGACGATGTATTGTATTGTATTGTATGTATGTATATATGTATGTAGATTGACGAAGGGGTAAAAGTCGGACACGTCACTTTGCGCCGTGCTGCGTTTTTCTCCATCTATCCGCATGTCTGACCGGCCGAACCACGACGAGATGGACACCAAGATTTTACATAAAAATCTAGCAGTTGGTGCCAATCTTTGCGATGTAAAAAGGGATTAGGAAAAAAAGTACGTTGATGTGTCTTGAGTAGTATTCGGGGAAACGGGGGCTGAAAGAAGAGAAAATTTCTTATATAACACTGTTTTAAATTTTGTTTTCCTATTTGACACTGATTTTTTTTTCTTCCCTATATAACACCTTGTCTAAATTTTATGTCCTTTACGACACTTTCGTCCATTTTAAACCTTAACGGTGTTAAATGACACCTGAAAAGACCTATTTGCCCCTCACGAGGTATGTGACCAAAATTGCACGTGTAGATTGTTTTGCTATAGGTGCGTGAGCAATTTCCAAGCAAAACCGATCGAGTGCTTCTGGTAGCTCTTGTGTACATGCTGCTACGGGTAAGGCTGCAAACGAGTCGAGTTCGAGCGAGTTTGAGTTGGCTCAGCTCAACTCAGATTAAAATTCGAGCGAGCTCAAACTCAGTGAAGCTCAAGATCGAGCTGTAGAACATGGCTCGTGCTCAACTTGTAACTATCTCGAGTCGATCTCGAGCTAGTTTCGAGCTAAATGAGATGGTAAAAATTATGAATCTATGGCGATTATTCCAACTAGATAAGGCACAACATGACAAAATAAAGCACTAAAAATATTATTCCAAGCCAGACCATGATCATATAAATTGCTTCAAAGTAGTTTGACTTATTCTTTCACAACCAAAAGTCTAGTATCATCATAAGATAATGATTCATGACAGGCATATAATTTGGAAAACAAATTATTGGCCAAAGATCATGAAAAGTTGTAGCATAATGCAGGCCGGAGATGATCTTGGAGTTGTCGTAGGACTTGAACTAATTCGCTCGATCACCGTAGCAAAGAAGCACAACCGACCTGCATATTAGAATTTATTAGTTTCAAAGATAATACAAACAATGCAACAATTCGAATGAATGTTCATCATATTATATTTGTTTTTACTAGTCTGTAGAAAATGAAGATGCATATGCTGGGAACTTTTACCAAAAAAACTAGATATTTAACACTTAGTCGACTATGTGCCATAATTAGGCCAAAATCTTCTCCGCATTTAATTAAGCTACCATGTTCGCTGGTAAATAAATTGGAGAAAAATCATGGGCAGCATATATGGTAACAAATTATATTATTTCCATTTAATATGTGACATGATCATTTAACATAATTATATTATGTCGAGCTATCGAGCTAAAATTGAGCGAGTCAATATTGTCTCAAGATCGGCTCATTTCTTGGTCGAGCTACATAAAGTGTTCAAACCCAGCTCATTTCTTTTCGAGTCGATCTCGAGTCGAGCAAAAAACGAGTTGATCTCGAGCGGCTCACGAGCCTCGAGCTTTTCTTGCAGCCCTAGCTACGGGTGCGTCTCTTTTTTTTTTTCCTAACCTCTGCTGCAAATAGGTACGTCTTGTACTAGTCTATTGGACTTTGGGGAGCCATGCCTCTTGCTGGGCCTGGTTGTGAATGGGTCCTGCCCGTGGGATTGACTGATTATGGGTTCTGGCCGAACCCTTGAAAACTGCTCGTTTATTCGTTCGTAAACTGTGATGGTGTGCGATGGAGGCAGCAGCCGGCAGGTCAGTAACTAATCGAAGGTGCTTTTCTTGCCGTCGACTGAAATTGAACTAGATCAAGTACGTGCTTATGTTCTCCCATTTTAGTTTCAGTCAAGTACGTCTTTTATTCTGCTGCTCTATCATTGTTCAAAGACTAATAATTGATTAGTTTAGTATGGTAAATTGGGGATCGGTCATCCATATAAGCTTCATCTAGTGGGGTATGTGGGCAACCTAATATGCATACACGTGCAAAGCTAATCAAAGATGAGCTAGCGCATGCATGTACCAATACATGTTTCCTTCCCTGTATATTCTGCATTTTAAAAAAATCTTCAGTAATTATCTTCTCTTTGGTACAAAATCACATAGAACACCATCGAGACAGAGTTGCATATTGAAGCTAAACTACCACATAATTTTTTTGTCACATACCACATGAGGGGCAAATAGGTCTTTTCAGGTGTCATTTAACACCGTTAAGACTTAAAATGGACGAAAGTGTTATAAATGGCATAAAATTTAGACTCGGTGTTAAATAAGGAAGAAAATGTTTTTCAGTGTTAAATAAGGCAACAAATTTTAAGACGATGTAAAATAAAGAATTCTCTCCTGAAAGAAATGGTCTCGTGCCAATCTGAACCGTACTCGAACTGAAACGCGTTCTGCTGCAGCAGATGGACCTCCCAGACCAGTAGTCCACACGCATCTAGAACAGGATGTATGGTGCATGGAATCGAAGGGAAGAAACAAAACATGGTCGGTGCAGCCAGGGCTGCCTGGATTCAACCGAAGAATTTACCGGTGTCGGGTTGGTGACGAGCATGAATTTCTCAGCTCACGCGACAGAGGATTAATGATGAGATGCTGACATTAGTACTGGATGAAGTCACCGCTTCTGTCAGCGATAATAATGTACTCGTACGTACATGTGCCGATGTGTACTGCTGCCAATGCAAAAACCGGCTTCTCCCTCCAACACTGTATCGTCCAAACAAAATGTATTGGTATATCCTGAGGCTCAGCTGTATTCACGTCGACTGGCCGGTGAAGTCACCATCGATCTGTCCACTGCTATGGTCGATTGGACGATGCCGTAGGTGAGCATTGACTTGGAGCCGTCGGTTAGATCGATCCATCAGTAACCACTGCCATCAGCGTTTTACTACGCAGTACTACTGACGCGCGTGCGAAAGCCACGTGCTCTACTGTATGATGTGCGTGCGATGGCGGTTCGCTGGTTCCCTTCGTGGTGTGGTCGATCCGCTGGATCGATCGATCCTACCATACGCACCACCATCGCAAGTAGTATTGATTCTCGCGTAGTACGTCAAGGTCTGCATCTCGAGCGGTTCAGCCGTACGTACATACTGGCCCAGGCCATAAAAGAAGCAGATCGAACTTCGCCTTTCTGATGATGCGTGGTCATGGATGTACATGGACCAGCCGCCGATCCCTTGTTTCGTTTGGCCCATTTCGTGGGAGAGGGTCCAGCTCCGGCCGCATGCATTCCTGGTGCAATCGACAGTATTATTTCTTTTGGCGAAGGGATTGATACACGTACATAGCATAGCACCACCGGAAGCTTTCTGAGCGTCTCCACGGCGCCCTAGGGACTGAAATATTGCCTCCTGAAAACTAGCCGGCGCCATTTTCGCTGTGGGGCGGTCGGTTCCCAACCGCCGCCCAAGTTAGCCTCAGGCGCCATTTTTTGAAAGACAAATTCGGCTAAATTACAAAGAAAATAACACAAATTTGGACCAAATTCAGGCGGTTTTCTATATTTGTATAAATTTGAAAGACATAATTAAAAAACTAAAAAAAACTACGCCGCCGCCGCCGCCCCGAGCCTACTGCATGCCGAGGAGCTTGTAGAAGGCGGCGTAGTCGCCGCCGCCATCATCGTCGTCGTCGTCGCCGTCTTGGACGCCGCCGTCCTTACTACAGCCATGTCCTAGGTTGCCGAGGCGGACGGGGTTGGACGGTGCCGGCGCCTGCTCGTTGCTGTCGTCGAGGATGACGACCCCGCCCTCGTCGCGGCCGCGGCGCCGAGCGGTGATCTCCTTGAGGGCGCGGCGCTAGCGCTCCATCTCCTCCCGCACGTAGTCGTCCCGTGCCCATTTCAGGCCGGTCTAGAGGTCGGCGGCCATGGCGATGTGCTCCTGCTTGACGACGGCGGGCGGCGTCGCCGGCTCCTTCGGCCAGACCAGCGAAGATGGCCGCGGGGAGGAGGGAAGGTTGGCGGCGACGGCCCTCGTTTATGACGAGGTTGCCGCTGCGCCGGCGCTCCGACGTTTCTTGGGGCTCGGCCTTGACGGCGGCGAGCGGCGTCGGTGTGCCGGAGGAGTGGGAGCCGGAGGAAGAGGAGGATGCGCCCGCCATTTTCCTCGGCAGCCACGAGCTGCTGCTCCGGTGCAAGAAGGACGGCGCCGGGTACTCCATCCGCAGCGAGTTGCCGCCCTCGATGTGCTCGAGGACGGCATGGAGAGTGCGCCCGGTGACGCCCCACACACTGACGGCGGCCATCGGATATGTGGCGCCCCCGTTGTGCCGGAGCGCCGCTCACGACGTACACAAGGCGTACTTCGAGCTGGTCGGCATGGCGGCGCTCGAAGTACGTCGTCCACAAGGCGTTGCTGTCGGGGCGTACCTCGGCTACTGCCGTGCTTCCTTCGGCAGCGCCGACCGGATCCACGCGATCTTGGCGCGGCGATCAGCGCCGATGGGCGGCGGGGGCACAGGGACTCCTCCGACGCTGAGCCTCCACGAGCCCGGCACGCGCATTTCGGGCGCCGCCGGGTAGTCCGCCTCATGGAGGAGGCGCGCCTTCCACTCGTGTAGGTGGCGGCGGCCGAAGCCATTGGCCACCGCTCCGTCGCCGGGGAAACACTCGGCCATCTGCGAAGGAGGAGAGAGGACGAGCAAAGGGCGCCGAGGGGGAAGAAGGTGGTCGACAACGAGAGAGTTGTGGGAGGCGGGTGTGTGGCCAGTGGCGACGAAAGGCGGCTTTTATAGCGGCGAGAGGGCGGTGGCAATGTGGACGCGTGGCGAGAAGGGGCGGGGACGTGCGGCGGTGCGCTTTCACTGCGCCGCCCGTGATCAGCGGAAGGCTGACCGGCGGCAGCCTTCGCATTGATTCGTTCGGGAGCCGAGGCGGGGCGCTGAGGACGACGATGCCTAGTCGCTGACTCGGCGAACCCACGGGGTGGGAATCTGGCGCGAGAAGTTTTTGGCGCGTTTTTACTTTTGCCCAGCGCCCCCGGTCGCCCCCCAGCACACTGGGTTCGGCCCTGGGTCTGCTGGCGCCAATTTCGGCCGTAATCGGCGAAATTTGGGCTCCTGGAGACGCGACTAGGGCAATTTTTTAGCGTTGGCGATAAAAAAACTGCCTGGGGGCCAGTTGTTGGGGGGGTAGGGAGGGGGTGGGGCTAGTGGAGATGCTCTTAACTCAGGTCGTGGCAACATACTTCTTTGCTGTAGATGCAGCCAACGCAGCTCACTGCTCGCTAGCGGACTACCCTAGGCACTTGCGGCGGTGTACGTGCATCCAGCATGGGGCGCGCCAATCTGGTTGACGGGCGAGGCTGGCACACATTGGTCAGGATCAGGGGGGCAAAATTTCGTGTTTTGACCCTTTTTGCAAACAAAATCAGGATCTGACCCCCGTTCGAAAATATTTCGGGATCTGACCCTTTTGCCTACCGCCAGGGGGTCTGGCAGTAGGTTTGCACGTCCTACCGCCGTCCCCTCTGGCGGTAGGTCCTTTGATGGCAACTGACGGCCATTGGCAGGCGCTGACATGGAAAAGGGCCTACCGCCAGCGGGTACGGCGGTAGGTTACTGAAGCCTACCGCCAGACCCTCTGGCGGTAGGGTCCTGTGTGGTGGATAAGGTGGGGAGGGGCTGGTTTGTGGGCCCCACCACCACTCTTCTTCCCCACTCATCTTCTTACCCATGCTCAGCTCCTCTCCCCCCTCTCTCCCCCTCACTAACACCCCCTAGATCCACTCCACTTGCTTGAGATTTCATCGGTGGATCCAGAGCATTTTCATCACCCAAGGTACCTCCCCCATTCCCCCTCCTTTTGATTGGTTGAGATCTTTGTTTTGTGTTGATTTGGTCAATTTATTACAAACCCTAGGTGTTGATGTTGTTGTGTGCATTTATGATGCATTCATGATGCATTTATGGTTAGGGTTATGGTTATGTTAGGGGTTAGTGTTAGGGTTAGGGTTATGGTGGTTATGTTGGGGGTTAGGGTTATAGGGGTTATGGTTAGGGTTAGGGTTAATGGTTAGGTTAACTTTAGTATGAATAGTAGTTACTTGTCCAATTTATGCAAAATTTAGTTCATTTGTCCATTTGTGTTGGTTGGATGACATATATGGATTGATTATATTGTTTCCACTTTCTTAGATGCATAAGCTCATAAATGTTCATTATTTGGATAAGTCGACATTTATGCTTGGAAATGACGATGAAGGGGAAGAGGCTATGGTTTTTGACACAAGTCCAAGCTTTAATGATCTTGTAGTTAAAGTGAGAAGTGTTTTACATTGGAATGACTCAAATGCCGTGGTTAAGCTTATTGGGAGGTATGACGTTGGATTGGGAGTAAAGTCCCGATTAAAGAGTATGCCCATCACCTCCCAATTGCATTGGAATGTGTATAAGGAAAAAGTAGACGCATCACAAGACAATTCTCTTGAGATCTTTGCCACAAAGGTTGATCCTCCTCCTCCTTTGCAAATTGATCTCAACCGCAATGCATCCTCCCCCATACATGATGATAGTGCCGAGGTGTATGTCCCCAATTGTTCTAGCCAACCACCAAGTAGCCAACCCAATGAAGATCATATCAATGCTAGCGCCATAGTACTCCGTCATAATGCTATTCCTCATGTTGAAGAAGATGCTATTCCTCATGTTGAAGAAGATGCTAGTGGTCATGTTGATGATGATGTTATTGTTGCTCAAGAAGATGCTTACTCGGAGAATGAAGAGATCCATTACAATCCAATTGGTAACTTGGATATCATTGTGCGGCAACAAGACATGGACCGTACCCTCCCTTATAACCGTATGTGTGGGTATAACTCGGATGACGAGGGTCTGGAGGAAGAGTTGGATGAGGATGGGTTGACTGCGCAAGAAAATGAAATCTACAAGAAGGTGACCAGCAAGGAGAGAGGGCCGCCGTTGTTTAGGGATGTGAGTCTTGCGGACAATGCCGTCGTTGACGGTGGGATGAGATTCTGGTTGTCTGAGCCAACGCCGTGCCCCAAATTCAGTGATCCTCGACCAGAAAATGAGGATGAGAATGCTCATTTGAAGAAAGGCATCAAGTTTGGTTCTTTGGTAGAGTTCAAGATATGGTTGTGTGACTATGCCATTAGGAACCATAGGCCGTTTGTTGTTGGTCATTCAAATCAAAAACTTCGGTACACAGTCAAATGTGACCAAGAAGGTTGCAAATGGATGGTCTGCGGTAGAAAAATCAAAGAAACCGGGCAATGGGTGTTGAAGAGTCATGTTGGCACTCACACATGCGTACCCCCGGACAAGGCCGACCGAAGCAAAGGACACCGTCAACTCACGTCTGAGTATCTAGGATACAAATTGTTGCATCAAATAGCACATGATCCAACCGTGAAGGTCAAGTTTCTCATGTCTTCGATTGAGGAACTTTCCGGATACCCGGTCAAGTATGGGAAGGCATGGATGGCGAAGGAAAACACTATTAGGATGTTGCATGGTGATTATGAGGCCGCATATAACATTCTTCCCAAGATGTTGGCAGCCATTGCTCATCGAAACCCGGGAATGCGCCATCGGGTGGAGTCAATTGACGGAGTGTTTCGTCGTGCCTTCTGGAGCTTTGGACAATGCATTGAGGCATTCACGTATTGTCGCCCGGTCTTGTCTATAGATGGTACATTCTTGACCGGCAAATACAAGGGCACATTGATGGTGGCGATGGCCCACTCTTCAAATGATAACGTGTTGCCGGTGGCATTTGCCTTGGTGCCTTCGGAGCACGATGATAATTGGGAGTGGTTCATGGGGCATGTGAGAACCAAGGTGATAGGCAAGCGAGAGGTATGCATTATATCGGATCGCCATCATGGGATTCTCAAAGCAATAGACGTTGATATTCCCGGTCTTCCAAAGCTTCAACACCGTTGGTGCATGAGACACTTTGTTGCAAACTTTTACCGGGCATGCAAGAGCAAGGAGTTTTGCAAAGACCTTACCCTTGTTTGCGTTGCATTCAACACCGACACATTCAAAAGCCGATATGATAAACTCCTCAAGGCTTTGGAGAAGAACAAAGGGGGAAAAGAATTCTTGCTTAGGCACGAGCCGGATAAAGAAAAGTGGTCACGCGCTTACGATGAAGGAGGTATGCGATATGGGGACATGACAAGCAACATGGTGGAATGCTTCAACAATGTGTTGAAGGGTGTCCGTTCCTTGCCGGTGACCGCAATACTCAAGTACACTTTCATCAAGCTCAATGAGTACTTCCTAAAGCATTCTGAAAGCACGGCCAAGTGGATTGGCGAAAAGATGGACTATCCATTAAAGGTTCATGATTGGTTGTTGCATCAAGCGCGCAAGTCTGCCAAACAACAAGTGATCAAATATAATGAAAAAGAAATGATCTATCAAATCGATGAGCCGGGTGGGACAACAAGGGATGGTAGGTCTTATGGTGGAGTTGCTTACGAGGTGCGTCTGAAAAACCGTTGGTGCCAGTGTGAGAGGCCACACAAGTATCATTGGCCTTGCTCGCATTTGATGACCGCAACACGGGCGAGAAACGTGCGCGTATCCGATGGCACAACGGTGCGGTTGCACGAGTTCACATTGGAACGAACAAGGTTGACATGGGCGCCTCGGTTCAATCCTTTCCTTGATGCCTCACAGTGGCCTGAGTATGTTGGGCCAGACATTGTGCCAGATCCCGCACTCATGGTGCCTATGAGGGGAAGAAGAAGAAAGAAGAGATTCCGGAGTGACATGGATGATCTAGCTGGATACACCGGAATGAAGCAATTTGGTAGTGGTCATTTCATGGGGCCACCGGAGAACAAGAATTGTGGAGAATGCAACAACACAGGACACAACGTTAGGACATGCAAGAAACCAAGAACCAACATGGGCACTAGTCAAACACGTGGACGGAGGACTAGCCTTGGAGGTGGTCGTGGCCGTGGAGGAAGGGCTAGCCTTGGAGGGGGCCGTGGCCGTGGAGCAAGGACTAGCCTTGGAGGTGGCCGTGGCCGTGGAGGAAGGACTAGCCTTGAAGGGGGCCGTGGCCGTGGATCCGGTGGTTTTAGGACACGTCGGGTTGATAGGGGAAGGCCTATCAACGTGTTGCTCAATCCGGATGGTTGAAATAATGTGAATGGTACTACTTTTAATATGTTCATGCATGTGTTGATATATTTGCCTCTTTACATGTCAATGTGTTTATATTTAGACTTAACATCTTTATTTGTTTTAGGGCATGGCTTCATCCGGTTCCATGACGAGGCCACCGTGTGCTCACAAAGAAGACATGCCACACAAGTGGAAGGACGCATCTTTGGACAAGGTGAAGGAGAAAGATGTGAAGATTCCGCCATGTTGGTGTGGAGATGTTTGCAAGGTGAAGGAGTCCACCGACCGAAAGAAGTCATGGACCGAAGGTAGGAGATATTTTGTTTGCCCCAATTATGCTTACGATCGTGCGCTTCCAACTAACGCCTATGACCTTCCACCGGTATGCTAGAGAAGTAACATGTTACTCTAAAATGTGTGTCAACACTAACATCCGTTTTATATGCAGTCACCGCCTCCTCTATGCAAGTACTTCAGCTGCATAGATCATGAAGTGCCAAAAGATATCCAAAAGGACCAATTAGAAGATTGTCTTAGGCGCCAGCGGCTGTTCGAAGAAAGGTTTCAAAGAGGCTTGGAGGAAGAGCGTCGTCAGAAAGAGAGGATGGAGCGGAAGCAACGCGAGGAGGAGAGGGCACGCCAAGCGAAGCTTGCTCGTGAGGAGGAGAGGGCAAGAAAGCTTGCAAAAGCTCGCAAGGCACAAGAGGAGGATGAGGCACTTGACAAGAAGGGGAAATGGCCCCGTATGACTCAGTAAAGCCTTCGCTTGGGTGGACTCTTCATGTAACCGGATGAAGCCATGTCAAATTTATCATGAACTATGTAGTACTAAGGCAAGAAGCCATGTGTCGTGAACTTGTCGTGAATGAATTTGCCATTTGTATTGAATTTGGTGTGAAAATGTTTGCAAGGTGTCGTGAATGAATTCAGTTTGTCGTCATATTCTGTGATTTGTCATGATTCTTATTGAAAAACTGTTGTGCTGAGAAAGAGAAGAGGGATAGAACAGAACAGAGTGCTCTGTTTTCAGAGTTTACAACCCTACCGCCACAGGCCCTGGCGGTAGGCTGCTGTACCCTACCGCCAGAGACCGTGGCGGTAGGGGGTGTATATTTTCTGTAACGAGAAACGCCAGCGCCCTGGCGGTAGGACCAAACCCTACCGCCACAGAGCCTGCCGGTAGGCTGCTATACCCTACCGCCAGTGACCGTGGCGGTAGGGTGGTGTATATTTTCTGCAACGAGAAACGCCAGCGCCCTGGCGGTAGGGTTGACCTACCGCCACAACCAATGGCGGTAGGGGTGTTGCCCCTACCGCCAGGGCGCTGGCGTTTCTCGTTACAGAAAATATACACCACCCTACTGCCACGGTCGCTGGCGGTAGGGTACAGCAGCCTACCGGCAGGCCCTGTGGCGGTAGGGTTTGGTCCCTCCTTCTCTCCTCTTTTCCCCTCTGTTTTGCCCCATTTGTCGAATGTTAGCATAATATACCCAATTCTATCAAATATTAGAATGATCATCTCGCAAGCACATACATAACTCAATTCAACATAGTTCATTACATTCACGAATAACACATGTTCAAACTTATTAAAACATGACCCGGTTCGGATGACATCGGTTGAAACTAATAACTCATGCTCAACGGCACATTTTCTAAACAGGTAACATATTTCTCATACTTATCAGACGTTCAATTTGATCGTCACGCGCTTGATTACACTTCAGTTGAAAGTCCGTGGATCCTGCCCAATGACCCAACACACCATTCGTTTCACGGAACCAAGCCCATGCAGCACGGCGAGCGGGATTCTCTGACACGTCCTGTTTGATTGCCCATCCTATGACCTGGCCGGGTTTCCTCAAGTCCATCTCATGGAATTCTTCTTTGCTTGCAGTGAACGCAATCTCAACTGCCAAAATGTGTCTGCAAGCATATTCCCGGTCTTGCAGCTCATCAAGCATCCTCTCTTTCTCCTTCACAAACTTTCGGAAAGCTTTTTTCTCCTTAGCATCAGAAGGTTCCTCGATAAAGTGATACTTGCTGAAATCCTTCATGGTCGCATTTCCCTCATCACAACTCTTCAACCATGCTTCACATTCCTTCTTCAGGCAACGGTGTCGCTCCGCCATGATCTTCTCACACGCTATGTTCATAGTCATGGATTGACTGTCCATCCTACATGAATATACGGGTTTAAGATGACATAAACCAAAACATAAAATAAATTCAGTAGAGTACAACACTTGGTTACTTGATATGACATACAACACCAAGTTCTTAATGAGTTCAAATGTTAAGGGTACAAGTCATAGTAGTTCAAATGACGACCAAGCATAGGGTACATGTCATTACAGTCCAAATGACAAAGATTACATAGCCTCATGCAATTCTATGCGGCGTACGGTCCCGGGTTGCAACAAATAACATCATTTCTTTCTTTGACCCATGCCCAACGAGAAGCCCGGTTCTCGTCCGACGAGAATGGTTGGCGAACTAACCAATCAATGACCTGACCATGATTGCCCATGTCTATCTCAGCATATTCTCCCCTTGTCACACACAATGCAATTTGCATTGCAAGATCACGCCTACAATTTTTTTCCGCCGTCTTGAGCTTCTTCATCTGCCTCTCCTTTTTTGTTATAAAATTTTCGGAACGGTCTTTATTGAAATAATTATATGAAAAGGCCCTACACTCCGCATTCAACGCATCAATGGCTTCGATCAACAAGTTCATCTTTTCCTCAATCAATTCGCGTTCACGGTTCGCCGCCGCCTTAGCAGAAGTTTCAAAGAAAACGAACGGTGCCATCCTACATTTCGAAAAGTTGCTATTAAAGTAACTTAGCTTTAATTGCTTTCTTAAGCCTAACCCAACCCCAATTATGTACATTAAGACTAGCACTAGATCTAGGTACACAAACTATTCTACAAGAAATTCTAAGCACATCATACATAAGGAAATCACAAACATACACCTAAATGGATCATAGTAATTGATTTGACCACACCAAAATGATGAGCTAGGGTTTGCAATCAAATGAGCAAATGCAAAGTAAACAAAGATATCAACCAATCAAAATGAGGGAAAATGAGAGAGCCACCTTGAGTGATGAAAATGGTAAGAATCCACCGGAGAAATCTCAAACAAATGAGAGAGATTTGGGAGGCTCTTGTGCTTCAAAGAAAGAGGGGGGAGAGTTGAGCTCGGTGGAGAGGTGAAGTGGCCTGAATGAGTGGTTGAGGAGGGGGAGGAAATATCCAGCCCCTCCCCACCTTATCCACCACACAGGACCCTACCGCCAGAGGGTCTGGCGGTAGGCTTCAGTAACCTACCACCGTACCCGCTGCCGGTAGGCCCTTTTCCACGTCAGCGCCTGCCAACGGCCGTCAGTCGCCGTCAAAGGACCTACCGCCAGAGGGGACGGCGGTAGGACGTGCAAACCTACCGCCAGACCCCCTGGCGGTAGGCAAAAGGGTCAGGTCCTGAAATATTTTCAAACGGGGGTCAGATCCTGATTTTGTTTGTAAAAAGGGTCAAAACACGAAATTTTGCCTCAGGGGGGCGCTGGCTAAACCCAGCTGCTGCTGGTCCTGCTCCTTTGTCCACAAGTGCTCCAGTGCTGATGTTCTGTACCATCGAGATTCGCTTTTTGTCTACACTCCACAAGGAAAAAGGGGTTGGCACCTTTGTTCGGCCGATACAAACAATGTATGCAGTGCCAGCCCAACCGAGCTCTTTCGTCCTCGTGGTTTGGGCCACTATCGTTGTGTAGTAATTGCATAATTCACCAAAGACCTCCTTAAAACTCTCCTTGACACGTGTGATAATACCCTCGGACTGCCACGGACATCAACATTCAACATGGGCACTGGAGGCGTATATGCTGGCATTGTGAAGAGATCAAAGCAACTTCCACACAGTGTTCTTTCATCTTCAAGAAACGTGATTCTAATATAGAGACACATAGCTTTGCGCCTTGCTAAGCACGCTTTAGGCCTTTCGTTTGAGCACTATGTGTGGCTCCTAGACACTTTGTACCTAAATTGTATCCCAATATATTTGGACTTTGGTTATTAATAAAGTATGTTTAGACTAAAAAAACCAAAGACTGCCTAACCAGAGAGTGCTTTTCTCACATAAAGCGATAGGTGAGGTTGTCTCGCTATAGGAGAGCGCGATCGGGCCGGCTCTTTTAGTTTTCTCGTTCGTGGTAGTCACTCGCTGTAGGTTCGCATTAGATTGGGTTTTCTCCATTCTTTTCTTTTTTGTTTTTCTTCAGTTCGATTTGTTTTTTCTCCTATTTTCTTTGGTTTTTCTTTTTTGTTTTATCCCAATTTCTTTTTATTTTTCTTTCAGTTTTTGTATGTGTTTTTCTTTACGGTTTTCATCGGTTTTTAGAACCTTTGTTGATTGTTTCATGTTCATCAGTTTATTTTATGTCTTTCATTGTTTTTCTTTGTTCCTTTGTCGGCTTTCATATTTTTTTTATATTTCCCATAAGAACATGAATATTTTCCAAATATATCGAATATTTTTTTAATACATACTCTTTGAAGTCTACATTCTCCATATACATTGTATATTGTTTTGTATACATCAGCAACATTTTTTATATATGCCCTGAACATTTTTCATATACATGTTTGGAATTTTTCTAATACATGATTAACATTTTTATAAAATATATATTTTTGATGTATACTTTTCTCATACTCATTCTCCATTTTTTGATACATCAGGAACATTTTCTATATACATGTTTAACATGTTTCATATACATATTTAACATTTTCTAATAGATCATTAATTTTTTTAAATATATGTTTTTATATCTACTTTTGCACACACATTCGACATTTTGTTATACATCGGGAACATATTTTATATAAATATTTAACAATTTTCAAATACATGACCAACATTCTTTTAGAACATATATATTTTTATGTCTACTTTTCCCATACTCATTCTATAGTTTCCGTATAAATCAGGAACATATTTTTATACACCTTTAACTTTTTTAAGATACATGATAAACAGTTTTGAGAAACATGAACTAAACATACATATTTTTATGTCTAGTGTTTTCCACACGCATTGCACATTTCTGGTATACATCATATAGTTTTTTTGTACACGGTTATCATTTTTAGAAAACATCATTAACGTTTACTAAGTACATGATTAACGTTTCTAGAAGCATATCTATTTTTATTTTTACTTTTCCACACACATTTTACAAAAAAAGATTGAGATACATTTTTTATACATAATTAGCACTTTTAACATGCATGATTAACATTTTCTATTTTTACATGTAAAGTGATTTTTATAAAAGATATATTTAGAATTGTTTTCAATATATAAGCAAAAGTGAAAAAACAAAGCAAAAACAAAAGAGAAAAGGTGAAAAAAGGAAAGGCAAAAAGGAAGAACTACCTAATTAGGCCGGTTCATTTACGGCGATTCCTGACGTGAACTCCCCTCCTAACCACCTCCCATGCCGCACGGTACGTGGCAGATAAGAGTCAACCGCCCACCCTACACGCGCTTTGGACCGACTCATGCATGTGGCGGGGCGCCTCATATTTGTTTTCTATTTTTAAGTCAAAAATATTCATAAATTCGAAATATTCTTTGCATTCAATATGATTCATCAATTTGCTTATTGTTTCAAATTTTAAAAAAATATTTAATTTTGAAAATGTACTATGATTTCAAATATTGTTCCATATTTGAAATAATGTTTACAAATTTGAAAATGGTCATGGATTTTTTAAATGCAAGTATTTCAAAAATTGTTCACGAATTTGTGAAATGTTCGGTGGTTCACAAATTTAATAAATGTTTCAAATTTCAAAAAGTTTCATGAGTTTTAAAAATGTTTAGTTTTTCATTGCTTTTCTTCGTTTTCTTCGTTCCTTTGTTGGTTTTCCTGTTTTTAAATATATTTTCCTTATAGAACATGAATATTTTCCAAATATATCAAGTAAATTTTCTAAATATATACTTTTGAAGTCTACATTTTTTCATATATATTGTATATTGTTTTGTATTCATCAGTGACATTTTTTATATATGCCCATAAATTTTTTCATATACATGTTTGAAAATTTTCTAATACATGATTAACATTTTCATGAAAAAAATATTTTTGATGTATACTTTTCTCATACACATTCTCCATTTTTTGATACATCAGGAACTTTTCTATATACACGTTTTACATTTTTTATATACATGTTTAACATTTGCAAAAAATATGTTTATTATGTCTAGTTTTGTCACGCACATCCTAATTTTTTAATACATCGAGAACATATTTTATATACATGTTTAACAGTTTTCAAATACATGATTAACATTCTTTTAGAACATATATTTTATTATGTTTACTTTTTCCATGTGCATTCTATAATTTTTTGTATATATCAGGAACATATTTTTATACAAGTTTCATATATTTTAGATAAATGATTAACAGTTTTGAGAAACATGATTCACTTTTCTAACATACATATTTTCGATGTCTGGTTTTTTCCACACACATTGTATTTTTGGTATATATCATAGAATTTTTTTATACACGATTATCATTTTTAGAAAACATTACTAGCATTTTCTAAATACATGATTAATGTTTCTAAAAACATATCTATTTTTATGTTTACTTTTCCATATGCATTGTACTTTTTTTATGATTGAGATACATTTTTTATACATGATTACATTTTTAAATGCATGATTAACAGTTTCTATTTTTATCTATAAAGTGATTTTTATAATAGATATATTTAGAAGTGTTTTTGAAATATAAGCAAAATTAAAAAGAAACAAGGCAAAAAACAAAAGAAAAATGTGAAAAATAGAAAGGCAAAGGAAGAACTACCTAACTAGGCCGACTATTCCTAAAAAAAACCTAACTAGGCCGACTCATTTACGGGGATTCCTCACGCGAGCTGCCCTCCTAACTACCTTCCATGGCGCACGGTACGTGGCAGAAAAGGGCAACCGCACATCCTGCACGTGCTTTGGACTGACTCATGCGCGTGGCAGGGATCCCCATATTTGTTTTCTATTTTAACTAAAAAATGCTTTGTATTCAATATGATTAATCAATTTGATTATTGTTTCAAATCTTTAAAAACATTTGTTAATTTTAAAAATGTACCATGATTTCAAATAATGTTCACAAATTAGAAAAATGGTCATGGGTTTTTTAAATGCAAGTATCTCAAATTGTTCATGAATTTGAGGAATATTCGGTTGTTCACGAATTTAATAAATGTTTCAAATTTCAAAAAAGTTTCATGCGTATTAAAGTTCCTGAATTTCAAAAATATTCGGAAAAAAGAAAATAAGGAAATAAAAACCAATAGAAAGACACACAGAAAAAGAACAATTCAGGGAAGGTGGTTCTCGGACTTTCTCAAAGCCGATGGAGAAAGCACAAATGGGTAGGCCTCGGGCCCATGTAGTGTCGCTGCCGCTCCAGAGGTGGAAACGCGCGCTATCCGCCGCGTTACGCGGAAAATTGGAATCACCAATTCACCTATCAATCCTCAGCAATCGGCAACATCTTTCTTGAAGAAAAACCAGGCCAGAGAGTACATGAAAAGTATCATGCCGCGCGCGCGCACACACACCTTAGAGCATCTCCAATAGGTAATGTAAAACGTGGTGATGCACAAAACAATTATAGGGTAGGAGTGAGATGATTTTTGGGCATCGTGGCTGATGTTGCTCTAATTAATAGATGCCCAAAAACTGGTGCCTAAAAGTTGGAAAGTTGTTGTTGCTCCAATAGATCCAACTATGGTGGGGGAGGGGGACAGGAGGACTGATCTGATGATCGTCGACGGGAGCCAAGCTCGATTTCAGCCAACGGAGCTCGCTGGGCCGCCAAGGACAAAAGTCGGGAGGGACCAAGAGACGTGGTGGGGGTGGGTGTGCGACCAACTTATGCGATGGCACGCCGCCAAACCCCTCGAAGAGCTTCGAACGGAGCCGGTGGTTCAGCGGCCTAGCCGGTAATCGACCTCAGCGGGCGGTGATGCGATGAGGGCCATCTTGCGTGGTGGAGGTGGGCGGGGTAAGGTTGGAATCAGCAGCTTCCTGAGCTTGTGCGATAGCGGCAAGGATCGCAATGGTTGTGTTAGTTGACGGGAACACGTTGCGGGGTGGCGACAAGGTCGGGGGCAGTCGCCAGAGTGTCGGTGTGGTGACCGGTGGCGAGAATCGGCAGACGATCGGGCAAAGTGTTAGTTCCATAGTGGCAGTTGGATTCCCGCGCGCAGTTGTCTCATCCATTGTTGTCTGTTGTGCCTCTACGACTTGCGCACAAGGGAGGGCTGGTGACGATCCTATGGGTAGGAGGAGGAAGGTACAGAGAGAAGGGGCTAGGGTAGGGGATGCAGGAGAAGGAGGACAGGCGGCGGTAGCGGAGAGAAGGGGCTATAGTTAGGGAAGTGGGGAGCAGAGGGGGAAGTGAGGAGAGGAGGGGCACGACTCGGTCTCCACCAGGGACGAGAGCGATATTTATGGGCCCAGGTAAAATGACCAAAATGCCCCGATAAGGGCATGAAACTTACATTTTATTGCAATTAAAATTTTATCCAACGGCTGAGCTCGATCGCAGTGAGAATCTATGAAAACAACCCAAGATCCACGGCCAGGATTGCAGAGGAAAAACGACCGGATGGTCTGGAATGTGAAATCGCTGTGAGCACTCATTCCTTCATCAGGGCCTGTACTGCTGGGATATGTACAACCTCAGACAGAGACTCATGGTTTTCTCTTTTTATTTTCCACTTTATACTGTCACGTTATGTTGACCCTTTTTATCGTAAAGGTCGTTATTTGGTTGTCAAATCGTGTTAGGTGGATGATCTCGATCGGCCGGTCTCGAGCTTAATCGGAACACACATGCGAGAATTGTTCAGCGTGGATGTTACTTCCGCGCGGCTTACATTGGCTCCATCGGAGGGATGGATCAACGATCACAAATTAATCGGTGCTTATCTTACCTTTAGTTGACCGGTCAGTTTTCTGGCATGCGTAGACCGAGGGGCGAGGCATACGTACGTGTTCGTACACTCGATATATACTCAGGATGAGCGTGACAGGTCTGTAATACACACACCTCAGTACCTCACTGACCCGAAACAACTGGTATTTATACAACTCGTGAAGAATTTACACATGTTCTAATTAGTAGCTATCGGTGTGAACTTACACATGTCATAATGCCTGAAGAATTTTCCGCGAAGGGAAAAATGCTTTCTGAAGAATGGTTCGCCGCAGCCTCTCGGTTCTTAGTTTTGCCCCTTTTTATAGTAGGTGAATCCGTTACATTGTTGATCTTTGAAGTTTGAACGTCCATCCAAAATCCAAGCAATCAAATAATTAAATACTTATTATCCGCTGGCCCTGCTACAAATACGACGGATGAACGACCCACCCGGCTGCTAAGCAAAACATTATAGGAAAAGGGCATCTTCAACGTCAACCCACAAACCGCCCGCAACCGTTCGGACGTAGCTGTCCGGACCCAAGAAGTCATCCAACACCGACCCCGTCCGTCCCCGGAGCAATCCATACCACGATTTCCCCGTAAAACCGGAATCAAACGTGAGGGACTTTGCGGGAGCCCGGGCATGAGACACATCAGACTCTGACGCCCATGGCCCACCACAAAGGAAGGCGGATCCTGCGCTTGTGTAGCTGCCCGCATTGTTTCCGTGCCAAATCCACACTCTCTTCTTTTACCCCACCGCTCTCCACACAATTCCCACTATTTTCTCCCACTCTGTTCTTTCCTTCGCCGCCGCCGCATGGAACCGGAGGAGAACCCGCCGGAGATGGAGGTGGTGAAGGTGCAGGAGGATCCGAGCATCACGTTCGCTCGAAAGATCAACTCGGTGATGCGGCAAAATCGCCGTGCCAAAAGCGAAGGCCGCAAAGGAGGAAACGCTCAAGGAGCAGAATGCCGGCAGAGGGCGTGCTGGTAGTGGACGGGGCGGTGGGCGTGCTGGTGGCAGACGGGGTGGTCAGCGTGCTGGTCGCGAACGTGGTGGAGATCACCGCCTGGGCCGCGGTGCCCCGATGGTGTCGCCCACTGTACAGACGCCTCAATGGCCGGAGCATTACAAGGCTTCGTACTTCTACGCGGTTAGAAGAGGGTTTCGGGGAAAGAAGTGGGAGGAGAAGAGGACTAAGCAAGAAAGTGCGGCGGCCAAGATGACGTGTTAAAGTTGTGTCGAATATTGTGTACAAGGTAGGTTACAGTTGGACTTGTAGTTGTATTGTGTTTATATAGGATATGGAGTCGTGTCCTACTAGGACACTTGTATCCTAGGCCTCTCATATATAGCGGGGGTAGACACACGATGTAACCTATGCCAACATAATAGCACGGAACGCATAGGAAGCTGACGGCATGTGCCGGTGTCCAGGGCGATCGGGTGCGGTATTGTAGCGGTGTCATGGGGAGGAGCGCCCATAGTCAGGCCCCGGGGATGTAGCCATATCGGTGAACCTCGTTAACAAATCTCGGTGTCGTGCTCGTGTGATTGCTTGGTCCTCGAATGATCGACGGTATGACTCGGATTTATTCTAACATGACGGACGGGTTCAAGGACATCTTGACGAAGGAGGAGGCAGACGTCAAGAGCTCGGACATCAAGAAGGAAAAAAAGGTGGAGAGGTTTAAAATGTTCATGGAGGTGACCGAAAAGAAGCTCAAGCTCGAAGAGAAGCAGAGAGCCACAATCGAAGAGAAGAATGCCATCGACGAGAAGACTGCCATGCTCGAAGAAAAAACAGGGTGAAGATCGCAGCCGATGCGGAGGACGCCAAGATGTTGTCCTTGAATTTAGACTCTTTGGATGCGGACGCAAGAATGATCGTGCAAGCCATCCGCTACAAGATGTTATAGCGGCAGAAAGAGAGTGTTTGACAAAAAACTACCACTTTAGGGGTTCGCGTCCCACGGAACAATCACTTTTTTAAAAGTGGCAGAAAACTATCAAAAAAACTTAATCCCGTGACTAAAAACTACCAAGTTGACGGAATGGTCGTTTTGACCGATTTAAGCTCGATTCAGACAACAGCGGCCCACGAGCCAAGCTGGCGGGCGGCCTAACGGCTGATGGCGCACGCGTGCTGCCGTTAGAGCCGCCGCTCGGTCGCACCTGGTCGGACCAGGAATAACCTGGCCGACCGGGCCGCTCGTCCCCACCAGCTCTCTCACTCTCCCCCGAGCTCACTCCACTCCTCTCTGCTCTCATATGCTTCTGTTTCTTCTTCTCGCGCTCCGGCGACGCCGTGACCATGCCGTCGTGGCCGAACAGCAACGAGACGTCGGACGGCGATGATGAGTACATGAGCGAGTTCAGCAGCATGCAGATGGAGTATTTTGTAAGTCAGCTCAGTTTATCCTGTCTCTCTCCCGTCTGTTCTAGGGTTAGGGTTAGGGTTTGAAGATATTCGAGATTTTTTCCATTTAAGTTGATATATGTGAGTTGTAGTTGATATAGATATGTTTTTGATTGTTGCAGGTAACTCCTGACACTGTGATACACCCTAGTTTCTATGGGCTTGTGATTGAATCTGATAGAAGGTGCATCCTGCACAGGCAGATGCCAGGCAAGTTTGTGGCATTTGAAGGCACTGACACTGGCAAGAGATTCATAGGATGTGCTACTGAGGTAATGGACCAAGTAGTTGTGGATTTGATTAGCTTGATTATCTGCCATTTAGTGGAAACAGAGTAGCGTTCAGTAGCTTTTTTTTCTTCTGAATTTTCCTTAAGTGTAAAAACATTGGTAGGTCTGAATACTGTACTACTAACATAGAGCACTGGAAACATATTGATGTATTGTATTTTTAGTATAGATAGAGCTAGTGTAGCTATGTATATCATTACTGTATATGATTTGTTATTCTGAATTGAATTTGCTTGTTAACTGTGGGGTTCACTGTAATTTTAAATTGATTTTCAGGATGGTGTGAATGGTGGTGTTCTGGAGTGGGTAGAAGCCCCCTGGCCTGTAATTTTGCAAAGGTGCTTAAGCAAGCTCTGGGATATTTATCATGAGCAGAACCTTGGTAGAGCCCAGGATAATAAGGCTCATGGGACAGAGGTTGCAAAACTACAGAAGGAGCTTGATTCTCTGGCCAATCAATATAGCCAGCTGGTGGATGATGTGCCCAAGTTGTTTGATTATCAGGATGGAAAGAAATGTCATGACATGGATTGCACAAGCCAGGCAATGAATGAACTGAAGGATAAGAAGAAGCAACTTGAGGAGCAGGCAAAAATTGAGCTTAAAATGGAGAAGCTTAAGCTCAAGAAAGAACAGAGGTGCATCCTTCAGAGTCAAGCTGATATAATAAAAAACACAAGGAAGGCCATGAAGGAGATAGAGGTGGACAGAGACCTCCTTAAAGAAGAGAAGAAGAAGCTGGAGAATGTCATTGCTGAGCTCCTGAAGATTGGTCATGGGTGCAAGGAAAAGCTGGACAAGATCAAGGAAGTTGTGATGGAGGAGTGAGGTGGCAGCTATGGATGGTAAGTATATATGAGGCCTATATATAATTGGCCTAGGACTGATCAGCCTGATGAAAATATGCATCCTAATATTAATATTAGCTATGGACTGCCTAAGAACTGGAATGGGTTCAGATCATTTTGGTTGGTGTGGGGGGTGCTGTTTGCCCTGATCTGTAATGCCCAAATATTATCCTGATGTTGAGAACTGGTGCTAAGTTAGTTAAGAACTAAATTATCTAAGTCTGATGCAGTTTATTTCTGTGTGTTGTATCATAATTTGTTGCTGAGATCTGTTTAGTTCAGAAAAAGCTTCATCACAGGCTGCAAGAAAGGTAAATAATATCTAAACAAATTCAGACAAATTCAGAGAAGTTTGGAAGACATTTAGTCTCCCATAGATAGCATTTAGTCTTACATAGATAGCACAGGGACACTGAAATTGTTCAAAGACACTTAAACTGGCAGAACTGAATCTCACTGAGATTGCAAACACCCTGCTAAACTGACAGAACTAAACAGACATAACTGAATCTCACATAGAGCTGGCGATAACTGTTGTAACTGAATCTGAAACTTACAGTTTCAGATTGTTAGGCCCTTGCCCTGCTATGCGACCTGACCGTCGAACCTCTTGCTTGACTTGAGTGGGAGGTGGCAGCTCTGGCACCTCCTCTTCGTCTCCATCGATGACAATGATGGGAGGAGGATGTCGGCGAGCCAGCAGTGCTGGTGGGGCGATGATCTGCAGGTCCTCGTCGTCGTTGCCCATAGCAGCTGGAGGAGCCGTAGCTTGTGCTGGAGGGATATAGCTTGTGCTGGTCAAAGTGTTTTAAGATTAGTGTGACAAAAAAACTCACAATTCAGCAGCCAATCATAAAGTTCAGAAAGTTCAGATCGTCTTTATCATAGATTTTTCAACAACGCAAACATAGAAACATAGATAAATATATTGTTCAACATAAAAACATAGATAGATGAGGCAACCACATTGCATCGTCTTCATCATGGATGTTGGAGTACTCTGAATGTTGCATCTTCTTTTCTGCTTCTCCTCTCCTTTGCTGCAATCATAAAGTTCTGAAAGTTCAGACATTTGCACATGCATATCAAGATGAACAAGATTCAGAACAAGACAAATTCGATAAGTTGAACAAGATTCAGAATGAGACAGGATTCAGAACAAGACAAGCTTCAGTACAACAACAGAAACTACCGCGTTGAACTAATCCTGTCTTCCTTCGGCTGCAGCCAGGATCTGAGTCCATCTCTTGCTTATTGCTTGAAATCGATGGAAAGATGCCCTATCTCTGGCCCACCAAATTATTAGTTCATCTGTGATGTTGGTTCCTTCTTGGAACACGTCATTGAACTGCTTGACGTCATTCTAGTTGCGTTCCGCCATAATCATGGCAGCAATCCTTCGGCGTCGCTCCTGTTCTTGTGCTCGACGGTTGGCCCTCCTTTCAGCACTAGCAACCTCCTCTTGCTCATCAACTACCTCTCCTAACTGTGAATCTATCAATGGTGGATGTGGTTTCTGGCGGCTAGGTTTTGGTCAAGGGGAATTGATGTCTACTATGCAACCTTCTTCTTGTAGACGTTGTTGGGCCTCCAAGTGCAGAGGTTTGTAGGACAATAGCAAATTTCCCTCAAGTGGATGACCTAAGGTTTATCAATCCGTGGGAGGCGTGGGATGAAGATGGTCTCTCTCAAGCAACCCTGCAACCAAATAACAAAGAGTCTCTTGTGTCCCCAACACACCCAATACAATGGTAAATTGTATAGGTGCACTAGTTCGGCGAAGAGATGGTGATACAAGTGCAATATGGATGGTAGATATAGGTTTTTGTAATTTGAAAATATAAAAACAGCAAGGTAACTAATGATAAAAGTGAGCACAAACGATATTGCAATGCGTTGAAACAAGGCCTAGGGTTCATACTTTCACTAGTGCAAGTTCTCTCAACAATAATAACATAATTGGATCATATAACTATTCCTCAACATGCAACAAAGAGTCACTCCAAAGTCACTAATAGCGGAGAACAAATGAAGAGATTATTGTAGGGTACAAAACCACCTCAAAGTTATTCTTTCTGATCGATCTATTCAAGAGTTCGTAGTAAAATAACACGAAGCTATTCTTTCCGTTCAATCTATCCTAGAGTTCGTACTAGAATAACACCTTAAGACACAAATCAACCAAAATCGTAATGTCACCTAGATACTCCAGTGTCACCACAAGTATCCGCGGGTATGATTATACGATATGCATCACACAATCTCAGATTCATCTATTCAAACCAACGCAAAGAACTTCATAGAGTTCCCCAAAGTTTCTACCGGAGAGTCAAGACGAAAACGTGTGCCAACCCCTATGCATAGTTTCCCAAGGTCACGGAACCCGCAAGTTGATCGCCAAAACATACATCAAGTGAATCAATAGAATACCCCATTGTCACCATGGGTATCCCACGCAAGACATACATCAATTGTTCTCAAATCCTTAAAGACTCAATCCGATAAGATAACTTCAAAGGGGAAACTCAATCCATTACAAAAGAGTAGAGGGGGAGAAACATCATAAGATCCAACTATAATAGCAAAGCTCGCGATACATCAAGATCGTGCCGAATCAAGAACACGAGAGAGAGAGAGATCAAACACATAGCTACTGGTACATACCCTCAGCCCCGAGGGTGAACTACCCCCTCCTCATCATTGAGAGCGCCGGGATGATGAAGATGGCCACCGGTGAGGGATCCCCCTCCGGCAGGGTGCTGGAACAGGGTCCCGATTGGTTTTTCGTGGCTACAGTGGCTTGCGGCAGCGGAACTCCCGATCTAGGTTATTTTCTGGCGGTTTCTGTATTTATAGGAATTTTTGGCGTAGGTCTAATGTCGGGGGGGTCTCCGAGTCGTCCACGAGATAAGGGGGCGCGCCAGGGGGGTGGGCGCACCCTCCACCCTCGTGGAGAGCTCGGGACTCTTCTGGCCCAACTCTTTTACTCCGGGGGCTTCTTTTGGTCCATAAAAAATCGTCAAAAATTGGCACGTCAATTGGATTTCGTTTGGTATTCCTTTTCCGCGATACTCAAAAACAAGGAAAAACAGAAACTGACACTGGGCTCTAGGTTAATAGGTTAGTCCCAAAAATCATATAAAATAGCATATAAATGCATATAAAACATCCTAGATGGATAATATAATAGCATGGAACAATAAAAAAAATTATAGATACGTTGGGGACGTATCAAGCATCCCCAAGCTTAATTCCTGCTCGTCCTCGAGTAGGTAAATGATAAAAACAGATTTTTTTGATGTGGAATGCTACCTAACATATTTATCAATGTAATCTTCTTTATTGTGGCAAGAATATTCAGATCCGAAAGATTCAAAATGAAAGTTTAATATTGACATAAAAACAATAATACTTCAAGCATACTAATCAAGCAATTATGTCTTCTCAAAATAACATGGCGAAAGAAAGTTATCCCTACGAAATCATATAGTCTGGCTATGCTCTATCTTCATCACACAAAGTATTTAATCATGCACAACCCCGATGACAAGCCAAGCAATTGTTTCATACTTTTGATGTTCTCAAACCTTTTCAACTTTCACGCAATACATGAGCGTGAGCCATGGACATAGCACTATAGGTGGAATAGAATTTGTGCAGAAGACAAAAAGGAGAAGAGAGTCTCACATCAACTAGGTGTATCAACGGGCTATGGATATGCCCATCAATAGATATCAATGTGAGTGAGTAGGGATTGCCATGCAACGTATGCACTAGAGCTATAAGTGTATGAAAGCTCAAAAGGAAACTAAGTGGGTGTGCATCCAACTTGCTTGCTCATGAAGACCTAGGGCAATTTGAGGAAGCCCATCATTGGAATATACAAGCCAAGTTCTATAATGTAAAATTCCCACTAGTATATGAAAGTGACAACGTAGGATACTCTCTATCATGAAGATCATGGTGCTACTTTGAAGCACAAGAGTGGTAAAAGGATAGTAGCATTGCCCCTTCTCTCTTTTTCTCTCATTTTTTTGTTTTTTTGGGCCATCTCTTTTATTGGCCTCTTTTCTTTTCGTCCGGCGTCTCATCCCGACTTGTGGGGGAATCATAGTCTCCATCATCCTTTCCTCACTTGGGACAATGCTCTAATAATGAAGATCATCACACTTTTATTTACTTACAACTCAAGAATTACAACTCGATACTTAGAACAAAATATGACTCTATATGAATGCCTCCGGCGGTGTACCGGGATGTGCAATGAATCAAGAGTGACATGTATGAAAGAATTATGAAGGTGGCTTTGCCACAAATACGATGTCAACTACATGATCATGCAAAGCAATATGACAATGATGATGGGTGTCATAATAAACGGAACGGTGGAAAGTTGCATGGCAATATATCTCGGAATGGCTATGGAAATGCCATGATAGGTAGGTATGGTGGCTGTTTTGAGGAAGGTATATGGTGGGTGTATGATACCGGCGAAAGGTGCGCGGTATTAGAGAGGCTAGCAATGGTGGAAGGGTGAGAGTGCGTATAATCCGTGGACTCAACATTAGTCATAAAGAACTCACATACTTATTGCAAAAATCTATTAGTTATCGAAATGAAGTACTACGTGTTGGGGAATGTAGTAATTTCAAAAAAATTCCTACGCACACGCAAGATCATGGTGATGCATAGCAACGAGAGGGGAGAGTGTGTCCACGTACCCTCGTAGACCGAAAGCGGAAGCGTTAGCACAACGCGGTTGATGTAGTCGTACGTCGTCACGATCCGACCGATCAAGTACCGAATGAAAGACACCTCCGAGTTCTGCACACGTTCAACTCGATGATGTCCCTCGAACCCCGATCCAGCCGAGCTTTGAGGCAGAGTTCCGTCAGCACGACGGCGTGGTGACGATGATGATGTTCTACCGACGTAGGGCTTCGCGTAAGCACCGCTACGATATGACCGAGGTGGATTATGGTGGAGGGGGGGCACCGCACACGGCTAAGAGATCCAAGGGATCAATTGTTGTGTCTATGGGGTGCCCCTCTCCTCCGTATATAAAGGGGGAAGGAGAGGGCCGGCCAAGGGGAGGAGGCGCGCCCAAGGGGGGAGTCCTACTCCCACCGGGAGTAGGACTCCTCCTTTTCCTATTTGGAGAGGGAGAGGGAAGGAAGAGGAAGGAGGGAGGAAGGAAAGGGGGGGCCGGCCCCCTCCCAATTCGGATTGGGCTTGGGGGGCCTCCCTTGCTCCTTCCCCTCCTTTCCACTAAAGCCCATTAAGGCCCATATACCTCCCGGGGGGTTCCGATAACCTCCCGGAGCTCCGGTATTAACCTGATCTCACCCGGAACCATTCCGGTATCCAAATATAGTCGTCCAATATATCGATCTTTACGTCTCGACCATTTTGAGACTCCTCATCATGTCTGTGATCACATCCGGGACTCCGAACAACCTTCGGTACATCAAAACATATAAACTCATAATATAACCGTCATCGAACTTTAAGCGTGCGGACCCTACGGGTTCGAGAACTATGTAGGCATGACCGAGACATGTCTCCGGCCAATAACCAATAGTGGAACCTGGATGCTCATATTGGCTCCCACATATTCTACGAAGATCTTTATCGGTCAAACCGCATAACAACATACGTTGTTCCCTTTGTCATCGGTATGTTACTTGCCCGAGATTTGATCGTCGGTATCTCAATACCTAGTTCAATCTCGTTACCGGCAAGTCTCTTTACTCGTTCCGTAACACATCATCCCGTAACTAACTCATTAGTTACAATGCTTGCAAGGCTTATAGTGATGTGCATTACCGAGTGGGCCCAGAGATACCTCTCCGACAATCGGAGTGACAAATCCTAATCTCGAAATACGCCAACCCAACAAGTACCTTCGGAGACACGTGTAGAGCACCTTTTATAATTATCCAGTTACGTTGTGACGTTTGGTAGCACACAAAGTGTTCCTCCGGTAAACGGGAGTTGCATAATCTCATAGTCATAGGAACATGTATAAGTCATGAAGAAAGCAATAGCAACATACTAAACGATCAAGTGCTAAGCTAACAGAATGGGTCAAGTCAATCACATCATTCTCCTAATGATGTGATCCCGTTAATCAAATGAAAACTCATGTCTATGGCTAGGAAACATAACCATCTTTGATCAACGAGCTAGTCAAGTAGAGGCATGCTGGTGACACTCTGTTTGTCTATGTATTCACACATGTATTATGTTTCCGATTAATACAATTCTAGCATGAATAATAAACATTTATCATGAAATAAGGAAATAAATAATAACTTTATTATTGCCTCTAGGGCATATTTCCTTCAGTCTCCCACTTGCACTAGAGTCAATAATCTAGATCACATCGCCATGTGATTTAACATCAATAGTTCACATCACCATGTGATTAACACCCATAGTTCACATTGTCATGTGACCAACACCCAAAGGGTTTACTAGAGTCAATAATCTAGTTCACATCGCTATGTGATTAACACCCAAAGGGTACTAAGGTGTGATTATGTTTTGCTTGTGAGAGAAATTTAGTCAACGGGTCTGCCACATTCAGATCCGTATGTATTTTGAAAATTTCTATGTCTACAATGCTCTGCACGGAGCTACTCTAGCTAATTGCTCCCACTTTCAATATGTGTCTGGATTGTGACTTAGATTCTTCCAGATCGGTGTCAAAGCTTGCATCGACGTAACCCTTTACGACAAACCTTTTGTCACCTCCATAACCGAGAAACATATCCTTATTCCACTAAGGATAATTTTAACCGTTGTTCAGTGATCTACTCCTAGATCACTATTGTACTCCCTTGCCAAAATCAGTGTAGGGTATACAATAGATCTGGTACACAACATGGCATACTTTATAGAACCTATGGCTGAGGCATAGGGAATGACTTTCATTCTCTTTCTATCTTCTGTCGTGGTCGGGCTTTGAGTCTTACTCAATTTCATACCTTGTAACACAGGCAAGAACTCTTTCTTTGACTGTTCCATTTTGAACTACTTCAAAATCTTGTCAAGGTATGTACTCATTGAAAAAACTTATCAAGTGTCTTGATCTATCTCTATAGATCTTGATGCTCAATATGTAAGCAGCTTCACCGAGGTCTTTCTTTGAAAAACTCCTTCCAAACATTCCTTTATGCTTTGTAGAATAATTCTATATTATTTCTGATCAACAATATGTCATTCACATATACTTATCAGAAATGTTGTAGTGCTCCCACTCACTTTCTTGTAAATACAGGCTTCACCGCAAGTCTGTACAAAACTATATGCTTTGATCAATTTATCAAAGCGTATATTCCAACTCCGAGATGCTTTGCACCAGTCAATAGATGGATCGTTGGAGCTTGCATATTTTGTTAGCACCTTTAGGATTGACAAAACCTTCTGGTTGCATCATATACAACTCTTCTTTAATAAATCCATTAAGGAATGCAGTTTTGTTTATCCATTTGCCAGATTTCATAAAATGCGGCAATTGCTAACATCATTCGGACAGACTTAAGCATAGATCCGAGTGAGAAACTCTCATCGTAGTCAACACCTTGAACTTGTCGAAAACCTTTTTGCGACAATTCTAGCTTTGTAGATTAACACTACTATCAGCGTTCGTCTTCCTCTTGAAGATCCATTTAATCTCAATGGCTCACTAATCATCGGGCAAGTCAATCAAAGTCCATACTTTGTTCTCATACATGGATCCCTATCTCGGATTTCATGGCCTCAAGCCATTTCACGGAATCTGGGTTCATCATCGCTTCCTCATAGTTCATAGGTTCGTTATGGTCAAGTAACATGACCTCCAGAACAGGATTACTGTACCACTCTGGTGCGGATCTTACTCTGGTTGACCTACGAGGTTTGGTAGTAACTTGATGTGAAGTTACATGATCATCATCATTAGCTTCCTCACTAATTGGTGTAGGAGTCACAGGAACAGATTTCTGTGATGAACTACTTTCCAATAAAGGAGCGGGTACAGTTACCTCATCAAGTTCTACTTTCCTCCCACTCACTTCTTTCGAGAGAAACTCCTTCTCTAGAAAGGATCCATTCTTAGCAACGAATGTCTTGCCTTCGGATCTGTGATAGAAGGTGTACCCAACAGTTTCCTTTGGGTATCCTATGAAGACGCATTTCTCCAATTTGGGTTTGAGCTTATCAGGAGGAAACTTTTCACATAAGCATCACAGCCCCAAACTTTAAGAAACGACAACTTTGGTTTCTTGCCAAACCATAGTTCATACGGTGTCGTCTCAACGGATTTAGATGGTGCCCTATTTAACGTGAATGCAACTGTCTCTAATGCATAACCCCAAAACGATAGTGGTAAATCGGTAAGAGACATCATAGATTGCACAATATCTAATAAAGTACGGTTACGATGTTCGGACACACCATTACGCTGTGGTGTTCCGGGTGGCATGAGTTGCGAAACTATTTCACATTGTTTTAACTGAAGGCCAAACTCGTAACTCAAATATTTTACCTCTGCGATCATATCGTAGAAACTTTTATTTTCTTGTTATGATGATTCTCCACTTCACTCTGAAATTATTTGAACTTTTCAAACGTTTCAGACTTATGTTTCATCAAGTAGCTATACCATATATGCTCAAATCATCTATGAAGGTCAGAAAATAACGATACCCGCCGCGAGCCTCAATATTCATCGGACCACATACATCAGCATGTATGATTTCCAACAAATCTGTTACTCGCTCCATTGTTCTGGAGAACGGCGTTTTAGTCATCTTGCCCAAGAGGCATGGTTCACAAGCATCAAGTGATTCATAATCAAGTGATTCAAAAAGCCCGTCAGCATGGAGTTTCTTCTTGCGCTTTACACAATTATGACCTAAACGGCAGTGCCACAAATAAGTTGCACTATCATTATTAACTTTGCATCTTTTGGCTTCAATATTATGAATATGTGTATCACTACGATCGAGATCCGACGAACCATTTTGATTGGGTGTGTAACCATATAAGATTTTATTCATGTAAACAGAACAACAATTATTCTCTAACTTAAATGAATAACCGTATTGCAATAAACATGATCAAATCATATTCATGCTCAACGCAAACACCAAATAACACTTATTTAGGTTCCACACTAATCCCGAAAGTATAGGGAGTGTGCGATGATGATCATATCAATCTTGGAACCACTTCCAACACACATCGTCACTTCACCCTTAACTAGTCTCTGTTCATTCTGCAACTCCCGTTTCGAGTTACTAATCTTAGCAACTGAACTAGTATCAAATACTGAGGGGTTGCTATAAACACTAGTAAAGTACACATCAATAACATGTATATCAAATATACCTTTGTTCACTTTGCCATCCTTCTTATCCGCCAAATACTTGGGGTAGTTCCGCTTCCAGTGACCAGTCCCTTTGCAGTAGAAGCACTTAGTTTCAGGCTTAGGTCCAGACATGGGCTTCTTCACTTGAGAAGCAACTTGCTTGCCGTTCTTCTTGAAGTTACCCTTCTCCCCTTTGCCCTTTTTCTTGAAACTAGTGGTCTTGTCAACCATCAGCACTTGATGCTTTTCTTGATTTCTACCTTCGTCGATTTCAGCATCACGAAGAGCTTGCGAATCGTTTCCGTTATCCCTTGCATATTATAGTTCATCACGAAGTTCTAGTAACTTGGTGATAGTGACTAGAGAACTCTGTCAATCACTATCTTATCTGGAATATTAACTCCCACTTGATTCAAATGATTGCAGTACTCAGATATTCTGAGCACATGCTCACTAGCTAAGCAATTCTCCTCCATCTTGTAGGCAAAGTACTGTCAGAGGTCTCATACCTCTTGACACGGGCATGAGTATGAAATACCAATTTCAACTCTTGGAACATCTTATATGCTCCGTGGCGTTCAAAACATTTTTGAATTCCCGGTTCTAAGCCGTAAAGCATGGTGCACTAAACTATCAAGTAGTTATCATACCGAGCTTTGTCAAACGTTCATAACGTCTACATCTGCTCCTGCAATAGGTCTGTCACCTAGCGGTGCATCAAGGAAGTAATTCTTCTGTGCAGCAATGAGGATAATCCTCAGATCACGGATCCAATCCGCATCATTGCTACTAACATCTTTCAACTTAGTTTTCTCTAGGAACATATCAAAAATAAAACAGGGGAGCTAAACGCGAGCTATTGATCTACAACATAGATATGCTAATACTACCATGACTAAGTTCATGATAAATTAAAGTTCAATTAATCATATTAATTAAGAACTCCCACTTAGATAGACATCCCTCTAATCATCTAAGTGATCACGTGATCCATATCAACTAAACCATAACCGATCATCATGTGAGATGGAGTAGTTTTCAATGGTGAACATCACTATGTTGATCATATCTACTATATGATTCACGCTCGACCTTTCGGTCTCAGTGTTCCGAGGCCATATCTGCATATGCTAGGCTCGTCAAGTTTAACCCAAGTATTCTGCGTGTGCAAAAGTGGCTTGCACCCCTTGTAGATGAACGTAGAGCTTATCACACCCGATCATCACGTGGTGTCTGGGTACAACGAACTTTGGCAACGGTGCATACTCAGGGAGAACACTTTTATCTTGTAATTTAGTGAGAGATCATCTTATAATGTTACCATCAATCAAAGCAAGATAAGATGCATAAAAGATAAACATCACATGCAATCAATATAAGTGATATGATATGGGCATCATCATCTTGTGCTTGTGATCTCCATCTCCGAAGCACCGTCATGATCACCATCGTCACCGGCGCGGCACCTTGATCTCCATCGTAGCATCGTTGTCGTCTCGCCAACTATTGCTTCTACAACTATCGCTACCGCTTAGTGATAAAGTAAAGCAATTACAGGGCGATTGCATTGCATACAATAAAGCGACAACCATATGGCTCCTGCCAGTTGCCGATAACTCGGTTACAAAACATGATCATCTCATACAATAAAATATAGCATAATGCC
The DNA here is from genome assembly GCF_018294505.1 of Triticum aestivum. Taxonomy (NCBI): domain Eukaryota; kingdom Viridiplantae; phylum Streptophyta; class Magnoliopsida; order Poales; family Poaceae; genus Triticum; species Triticum aestivum. Next base: position 470,322,013 of record NC_057805.1, on the reverse strand, counting down.
TTGACCATATCACATCACAACATGCCCTGCAAAAACAAGTTAGACGTCCTCTACTTTGTTGTTGCAAGTTTTAGGTGGCTGCTACGGGCTGAGCAAGAACCGTTCTTACCTACGCATCAAAACCACAACGATAGTTCGTCAAGTTAGTGTTGTTTTAACCTTCTCAAGGACCGGGCGCAGCCACACTCGGTTCAACTAAAGTTGGAGAAACTGACACCCGCCAGCCACCTGTGTGCAAAGCACGTCAGTAGAACCAGTCTCGCGTAAGCGTACGCGTAATGTCGGTCCGGGCCGCTTCATCCAACAATACCACCGAACCAAAGTGTGACATGCTGGTAAGCAGTATGACTTGTATCACCCACAACTCACTTGTGTTCTACTCGTGCATATAACATCAACGCATAAAACCTGGCTTGGATGCCACTGTTGGGGAACGTAGTAATTTCAAAAAATATCCTACGCACACGCAAGACCATGGTGATGCATAGCAACGAGAGGGGAGAGTGTGTCCACGTACCCTCGCAGACCGAAAGAGGAAGCGTTAGCACAACGCGGTTGATGTAGTTGTACGTCTTCACGATCCGACCGATCAAGTACCGAACGCACGGCACCTCCGAGTTCTGCACACGTTCAACTCGATGACGTCCCTCGAACTCTGATCCAACCGAGCTTTGAGGGAGAGTTCTGTCAGCACGACGGCGTGGTGACGATGATGATGTTCTACCGACGCAGGGCTTCTCCTAAGCACCGCTACGATATGACCGAGGTGGATTATGGTGGAGGGGGGCACCGCACACGGCTAAGAGATCCAAGGGATCAATTGTTGTTTCTATGGGATGCCCCTCTCCTCCGTATATAAAGGGGGGAGGAGAGGGCCAGCCAAGGGGAGGAGGCGCGCCCAAGGGGGAGTCCTACTCCCACCGGGAGTAGGACTCCTCCTTTTCCTATTTGGAGAGGGAGAGGGAAGGAAGAGGAAGGAGGGAGGAAGGAAAGAGGGGGGGCCTCCCAATTCGGATTGGGCTTGGTGGGGGGCGCGCCCCCTCCCTTGCTCCTTTCCCCTCCTTTCCACTAAAGCCCATTAAGGCCCATATACCTCCCGGGGGGTTCCAATAACCTCCCGGAGCTCCGGTATTATCCCGATCTCACCCGGAACCATTCCGGTATCCAAATATAGTCGTCCAATATATCGATCTTTACGTCTCGACCATTTCGAGACTCCTCGTCATGTCCGTGATCACATCTGGGACTCCGAACAACCTTCGGTACATCAAAACATATAAACTCATAATATAACCGTCATCGAACTTTAAGCGTGCGGACCCTACGGGTTCGAGAACTATGTAGACATGACCGAGACACGTCTCCGGCCAATAACCAATAGCGGAACCTGGATGCTCATATTGGCTCCCACATATTCTACGAAGATCTTTATCGGTCAAACCGCATAACAACATACGTTGTTCCCTTTGTCATCGGTATGTTACTTGCCCGAGATTTGATCGTCGGTATCTCAATACCTAGTTCAATCTCATTACCGGCAAGTCTCTTTACTCGTTCCGTAACACATCATCCCGTAACTAACTCATTAGTTACAATGCTTGCAAGGCTTATAGTGATGTGCATTACCGAGTGGGCCCAGAGATACCTCTCCAACAATCGGAGTGACAAATCCTAATCTCGAAATACGCCAACCCAGCAAGTACCTTCGGAGACACCTGTAGAGCACCTTTATAATTACCCAGTTATGTTGTGACGTTTGGTAGCACACAAAGTGTTCCTCCGGTAAACGGGAGTTGCATAATCTCATAGTCATAGGAACATGTATAAGTCATGAAGAAAGCAATAGCAACATACTAAACGATCAAGTGCTAAGCTAACAGAATGGGTCAAGTCAATCACATCATTCTCCTAATGATGTGATCCCGTTAATCAAATGACAACTCATGCCTATGGCTAGGAAACATAACCATCTTTGATCAATGAGCTAGTCAAGTAGAGGCATACTAGTGACACTCTGTTTGTCTATGTATTCACGCATGTATTATGTTTCCGGTTAATACAATTCTAGCATGAATAACAAACATTTATCATGAAATAAGGAAATAAATAATAACTTTATTATTGCCTCTAGGGCATATTTCCTTCACTACGCGCATGCTCCTAGGGGGATAGATTGGTAGGAAAAGACCATCGCTCGTCCCCGACCGCCACTCATAAGGAAGACAATCAATAAATAAATCATGCTCCGACTTCATCACATAACGGTTCACCATACGTGCATGCTATGGGAATCACAAACTTTAGAACAAGTATTTCTCAAATTCACAACTACTCAACTAGCATGACTCTAATATCACCATCTTCATATCTCAAAACACTCATAAGGAATCAAACTTCTCATACTATTCAATGCACTTTATATGAAAGTTTTTATTATATCCTCTTGGATGCCTATCATATTAGGACTAAGTTTATAACCAAAGAAAATTACAATGCTGTTCTAAAGACTCTCAAAATAATATAAGTGAAGCATGAGAGTTCATCTATTTCTTCAAAATAAAACCACCATCGTGTTCTAAAAAGATATAAGTGAAGCACTAGAGCAAATGACAAAGTACTCCAAAAGATATAAGTGAAGATCAATGAGTAGTCAAATAATTGTGCAACTATGTGAAGACTCTCTAACATTTAAGAATTTCAGATCTTGGTAATATTCAAACAGCAAGCAAAACAAAATAAAATAAAATGACGCTCCAAGCAAAACACATATCATGTGGTGAATAAAAATATAGCTCCAAGTAAAGTTACCGATGAACAAAGACGAAAGAGGGGATGCCATCCGGGGCATCCCCAAGCTTAGGCTCTTGATTTTCCTTGAATATTACCTTGGGGTGCCTTGGGCATCCCCAATCTTAGGCTCTTGCCACTCCTTATTCCATAGTCCATCGAATCTTTACCCAAAACTTGAAAACTTCACAACACAAAACTCAACAGAAAACTCGTAAGCTCCTTTAGTATAAGAAAATAAATCACCACTTAGGTACTGTTGTGAACTAATTCTAAATTCATATTGGTGTAATATTTACTGCATTACAACTTCTCTATGGTTCATACCCTCCGATACAACTCATAGATTCATCAAAATAAGCAAACAACACATAGAAAACAGAATCTGTCAAAAACAGAACAGTCTGTAGTAATCTGTATCATTTGAATACTTCTGTAACTCCAAAAATTCTGAAATAACTTTGTGGACCTGAGGAATTTTTCTATTAATCATCTGCAAAAATATTCAACCTAAAAGCACTCTCCAGTAAAAAAATGGCAGCTAATCTCGTGAGCGCAAAAGTTTCTGTTTTTTACAGCAAAATCGCATAGACTTCACCCAAGTCTTCCCAAAGGTTCTACTTGGCACAAACACTAATTAAAACATAAAACCACATCTAAACAGAGGCTAGATAAATTATTTATTACTAAATAGAAGCAAAAATCAAAGAACAAAAATTAAATTGGGTTGCCTCCCCACAAGCGCTAACGTTTAACGCCCCTAGCTAGGCATGATGATTTCGAAGATGCTCACATAAAAGATAATAATTGAAACATAAAGAGAGCATCATGAAGAATATGACTAGCACATTTAAGTCTAACCCACTTCCTATGCATAGGGATTTTGTGAGTAAATAACTTATGGGAACAATAATCAACTAGCATAGGAAGGCAAAACAAGCAAATCTTCAAGATTTTAAGCACATAGAGAGGAAACTTGATATTATTGCAATTCCTACAAGCATATATCCCTCCCTCATAATAAGTTTCAGTAGCATCATGAATAATTTCAACAATATAACCATCACCTAAAGCATTCTTTTCATGATCCACAAGCATATAAATTTTATTACTATAAGTGTCATCACAATAATCATCATAAGTAGCAACTTTGTTCTCATCATAATCGATTGAAACCTCTTCCTAGATAGTGGAATCATTACTAAATAAAGTCACGACCTCTCCAAATCCACTTTCATCAATATAACCATCATAAATAGGAGGCATGCTATCATCATAATAAATTTGCTCATCAAAACTTGGGAGGCTAAAAGTATCATCTTCATTAAACATAGCATCCCCAAGCTTGGGACAAACATTAATTGCAGCAAATAAATTCTCAAACATGTCATCCTCATCAAACATATCATCCGCAAGCTTGGGCCTTTTCATATCATAAGCATAATCGCTCTCATAATTAATAGTATGGATAGCACCAATAGTATAGCAATTATCATCATCACAATGAGTAATAGGAGCAACATCATTTGGGAGGGATACATTTTCACCTTTGCTTCTCCGTCTTTTCTTTTTCTTCTTCACATTATGCGTGGGTTTAATCCTATTTTTGGAGCTCCTTATTAATGAGATGGGTTGAATAGAAGGCTCCTCCTCGTTACCTGATTGATCATAAGAAATAATAGGAAGATATTGGGAAGTCTCTTCCCTTTCATTAGTATTCTCTTCATCTTCTATTTGTTTTCCCGTCTTTATGTAATTGGCAATATATGGATTTTCAATGCAATTCACCGCACAATACATAAAAATTTCTTCTAGATCAAAATCAAGAGATCTATCAAGATTAAATTTTGGAATACCCTCAGTTATACGTTTCATTTCTTCATACCCCAAAAGAAGACTAAGCTCTTTATGAAGCTCAAGGGTAATCAAGTTATCACAATTTTTGGACACGATTTGATCATGAAAAAAAATAGCATTGGAGCTTTAAATGACCATGTTCATTACAAAGTTCACAAGGATGGCGATAAATATTGAATCTTTCAGCACAATCATCTAGCCTTTCTTGCAACTATTTAGTTTCCAAATACTTATGCCTCTTGCAAAATCTATCTTCCCTGTTTGGTGTGTACTTGCAAACTCTATGTATTCCACAAAAGTTGACATGTTTATAAGATACATTGTCATCATGACTAGTGCAATCATCATTAGTACTATAGATATTCAAAAAATTCATACTAACAACATTGCAATCATGCTCATCATTCAAATATTTAGTGCCAAACATTTTAATGCATTCTTCTTCTAACATTTTGGCACAATTATCGGAAGCCTATTTTCATGGAAGTTATTAAAAAGATGAAGCATGTGAGGTACCCTCAATTCCATTTTTTGTAGTTTTCTTTTATAAACTAAACTAGTGATAAAACAAGAAACAAAAAGACTCGATTGCAAGATCCAAAGATATACCTTCAAGCACTCACCTCCCTGGCAACGACGCCAGAAAAGAGCTTGATGTCTACTACGCAACCTTCTTCTTGTAGACGTTGTTGGGCCTCCAAGTGCAGAGGTTTGTAGGACAGTAGCAAATTTCTCTCAAGTGGATGACCTAAGGTTTATCAATTTGTGGGAGGCGTAGGATGAAGATGGTCTCTCTCAAGCAACCCTGCAACCAAATAACAAAGAGTCTCTTGTGTCCCCAACACACCCAATACAATGGTAAATTGTATAGGTGCACTAGTTCGGCGAAGAGATGGTGATACAAGTGCAATATGGATGGTAGATATAGGTTTTTGTAATCTGAAAATATAAAAACAGCAAGGTAACTAATGATAAAAGTGAGCACAAACGATATTGCAATGCGTTGAAACAAGGCCTAGGGTTCATACTTTCACTAGTGCAAGTTCTCTCAACAATAATAACATAATTGGATCATATAACTATTCCTCAACATGCAACAAAGAGTCACTCCAAAGTCACTAATAGCGGAGAACAAACGAAGAGATTATTGTAGGGTACGAAACCACCTCAAAGTTATTCTTTCTGATCGATCTATTCAAGAGTCTGTAGTAAAATAACACGAAGCTATTCTTTCCGTTCAATCTATCCTAGAGTTCGTACTAGAATAACACCTTAAGACACAAATCAACCAAAACCGTAATGTCACCTAGATACTCCAATGTCACCACAAGTATCCGCGGGTATGATTATACGATATGCATCACACAATCTCAGATTCATCTATTCAAACCAACGCAAAGAACTTCAAAGAGTGCCCCAAAGTTTCTACCGGAGAGTCAAGACGAAAACTTGTGCCAACCCCTATGCATAGATTCCCAAGGTCACGGAACCCGCAAGTTGATCGCCAAAAAAATACATCAAGTGAATCAATAGAATACCCCATTGTCACCATGGGTATCCCACGCAAGACATACATCAAGTGTTCTCAAATCCTTAAAGACTCAATCCATAAGATAACTTCAAAGGGGAAACTTAATCCATTACAAGAGAGTAGAGGGGGAGAAACATCATAAGATCCAACTATAATAGCAAAGCTCACGATACATCAAGATCGTGCCGAATCAAGAACACGAGAGAGAGAGAGAGAGAGAGAGAGAGAGAGAGATCAAACACATAGCTACTGGTACATACCCTCAGCCCCGAGGGTGAACTACTCCCTCCTCGTCATGGAGAGCGCCGGGATGATGAAGATGGCCATCGGCGAGGGATCCCCCCTCCGGCAGGGTGCCGGAACAGGGTCCCGATTGGTTTTTCGTGGCTACAGAGGCTTGCAGCGGCGGAACTCCCGATCTAGGTTATTTTCTGGAGGTTTCTGTATTTATAGGAATTTTTGGCGTAGGTCTCACGTCAGGGGGGTCTCCGAGTCATCCACGAGATAGGGGGCGTGCCCAGGGGGGTGGGCGCGCCCTCCACCCTTGTGGACAGCTCGGGACTCTTCTGGCCCAACTCTTTTACTCCGGGGGCTTCTTTTGGTCCATAAAAAATCATCAAAAATTGGCACGTCAATTGGACTCCGTTTGGTATTCCTTTTCTGCGATACTCAAAAACAAGGAAAAACAGAAACTGGCACTGGGCTCTAAGTTAATAGGTTAGTCCCAAAAATCATATAAAATAGCATATAAATGCATATAAAACATCCTAGATGGATAATATAATAGCATGGAACAATCAAAAATTACAGATACGTTGGAGACGTGTCAGGAATGAGGCGCAGGGATCCACTGGTTTCTGGTGGCTTCTCTTATGTAGACAGTGTGGTAGGCCTAAGAGTCTTATTGCAACTTGTATACTTGTGTCCTTTCAACCCACAATTTCCACAGGTAACTGTCCCCATCCTACTGGTGTCTCTTGGGCCAGGAACTTCAAAGTCCCCTTTTCTCCTTGCAGTTTGTTTTCTGCCTGCCTTTTCTTTGAACATAGGAGGTTCAATGTCTGGAGTGTTTGTGTTAGGACAGAAATCTGGACCAGGAACAGGGTATATAATTTCTTTGTATGTCTCCAAATAAAGTGGCTTCTTGAAAAACCCATTGACATAGTCCTCAGGATGCAGCTTTTGCTTTGTCATTACAGATATGCCATGACTGCAAGGTACACTAGTCATGTTCCATTTCTTGCAGTCACATGTATACCCTTTGTAACGCCCCGGACACACCCGTCGGTGGTCGTTACTCCTGGTGGGATCTAGACTGGCCCCACATATCAATACTAGTCTTTTCTGTGCACTTTGTCCTCACTCATGCGCACCCGGGAGCAACTTCCCGGTCGGTCACCCATCCTGAACTTACTCCAAGCTGAGCACACTTAACTTTGGAGTTCTGTCCGAATGGGCTTCCGGAAAAGAAGGAATTCCTTATTGATATGAGCAGTCTATCATCCCTAATAAGCCAGGCTACATACACCCCCACTCAGAGGAACCGACGTCCTCGTCGGGCCATAAGAACGTTCCCTCTTGGCACATACGTCTGTGCATCCAGTTCGGTACATGTGCCATGCCGTGTGCCACAACGGGTCACAAACATCATGAACAACATGACCGCGCACCTGTCCGCAAACATCCGTGTAACCGCGAGGGTCGGCTCTGATACCAACTTGTAACACCCCGGACACACCCGCCGGTGGTCGTTACCCCTGGAGGGATCTAGACTAGCCCCAAAGATCAATACTAGTCTTTTCTGGGCACTTTGTCCTCACTCGTGCGCACCCGAGAGCAACTTCCCGGTCGGTCACCCATCCTAAACTTACTCCAAGCTGAGCACGCTTAACTTTGGAGTTCTGTCCGAATGGGCTTTCGGAAAAGAAGGAATTCCTTATTGATATGAGTAGTCTATATCCCTAATAAGCCAGGCTATCACACCCTTCCATGTCCACACAATACTGTTTTTCTTTGCTAGTAACTTGCCAAATTGTTGGACCAGCTCTATCAGCCTGGCAATACTTGGCATACTGCTTGTTCTATTCTAAAATCTCATAGTAGGTAGGTGTGATTGTCCACCTGCTAATCTATAAATTCTCCCTAGTATGTTGCCTCTTGATCATTTGCTTGGTCTGAATCCCTTCAAACATTGTCCTTATTGGTTTGGCCCTAACATCCAGTATCATCTTGTTGAAGACTTCACTAAGATTGTTCACAACTAAATCTGTTTTGCAAGTATGATCCATAGCAAACCTAGCCCAAGTAGAGACCTGAATTTTTTCGAGCCACTTCCAAGCATCCTCATACTGTGCTTTCACCTCTGCCATCCCTAGTTCATGCCCATGTTTAGTGTAGGAGTAGCTAGCCTTGTCAATACACTTCTTTAGTTCCTGGCCTCTAAACCCAGCAGATTGAAAGTTTGCATATATGTGCCTAAGACAATACCTTTGAGGTGAATCAGGGAATACCTCATTTATTGCCTTAAGCAAGCCCTGTACATTCACAAATTATTAGTACAATTGAACATAATGAATTAATTCAAAAAAGTAATAACAACTAAATTGCTCAATGAAATTCTTCCCAGCCTTTTGCCCGTCAGATATGATAGTGTATGTTCCAAATTTGGTGCCACTGCCAATGCAACATCTCAATTGAGTTAAAAACCAATTCCAACTATCACCATCTTCCTTGTCAACCACGCCAAACGCTATAGGATAAATATTGTTGTTTCCATCCCTTCCTGTGGCTGCAAGAATTTTCTCTCCAGTGGTTAACTTGATGAAGCATCCATCAAGACCTATAAATGGTCTGCAACCATTAAGGAAACCTTCCTTTGAAGCTGCTAAACAGTAGAACATATACTTGAATCTAGGAGTAGGTGCTGGGTTCTCTGGATCTTCAAATGTTGTTACTATACACCTGCTACCTGCGTTTGTGTCAAGAACTGCTTGAAGATAACCCCTGAGCCTCAAGTACTGCTGCTTGTGGTCACCTTGAACTACATCAACAGCCTTCCTCCTTGCCCTATATGCCACACTTCTTGATACATCCACTAAAAACTTAGTCTTGGTCTTCTTAATTAATGCATCCACAGGAGATCTAATGTCTTCTCTCAATGCTGCCTGTACTGAACTTGACATCCACTTAGTAGTAACCTTTGTGGACTCTGCACATGCTCCACAAGTGTGCAACATATCACACTTCTTGATGCAGAATGTTTTTTCATGAACTAACTGTTGGGGAACGTAGTAATTTCAAAAAAATTCCTACGCACACGCAAGATCATGGTGATGCATAGAAACGAGAGGGGAGAGTGTTGTCTACGTACCCTCGTAGACCGTAAGCGGAAGCGTTATGAGAACGCGGTTGATGTAGTCGTACGTCTTCACGATCCAACGGATCCAAGTACCGAACGCACGGCACCTCCGAGTTCAGCACACGTTCAGCTCGATGACGTCCCACGAACTCCGATCCAGCAGAGCTTCATGGGAGAGTTCCGTCAGCACGACGGCGTGATGACGGTGATGATGTTGCTACCGACGCAGGGCTTCGCCTAAGCACCGCTACGATATGATCGCGGTGGATTATGGTGGAGGGGGTACCGCACACGGCTTGGAACAATCAACTTGTGTGTTCTAGGGTGTCCCCCCCGCCCCCGTATATAAAGGATCAAGGGGGAGGCCGGCCGGCCCTTGGGGCGCGCCAAGGAGGGGGGAGTCCTCCTCCTAGTAGGAGTAGGACTCCCCTTTCCTAGTCCAACTAGGAAGAGGGAAGGGGGAAGGAAAGAGAGGGAGAGGGAGAGGGAAAGAGGGGCCTCGCCCCCCTCCCCTAGTCCAATTCGGACTCCTCATGGGAGGGGGCGCGCCACCTCCTGGGCTGCTGCCCTCTCTCTCCCCTGAGGCCCACTAAGGCCCAATACTTCCCCGGGGGGTTCCGGTAACCCCTCCGGCACTCCGATTTTCTCCGAAACCACCCGGAACACTTCCGGTGTCCGAATGTAGCTGTCTAATATATCAATCTTTACGTCTCGACCATTTCGAGACTCCTCGTTATGTTCGTGATCACATCCAGGACTCCGAACTACTTTCGGTACATCAAATCACATAAACTCATAAACCGATCGTCACCGAACGTTAAGCGTGCGGACCCTACGGGTTCGAGAACTATGTAGACATGACCGAGACACGTCTCCGGTCAATAACCAATAGCGGAACCTGGATGCTCATATTGGTTCCTACATATTCTACGAAGATCTTTATCGGTCAAATCGCATAACAACATACGTTGTTCCCTTTGTCATCGGTATGTTACTTTCCCGAGATTCGATCGTCGGTATCCTCATACCTAGCTCAATCTCGTTACCGGCAAGTCTCTTTACTCGTTTCGTAATGCATCATCCCGCAACTAACTCATTAGTCACATTGCTTGCAAGGCTTATAGTGATGTGCATTACCGAGAGGGCCCAGAGATACCTCTCTGACAATCGGAGTGACAAATCATAATCTCGATCTATGCCAACTCAACAAGTACCATCGGAGACACCTATAGAGCACCTTTATAATCACCCAGTTACGTTGTGATGTTTGGTAGCACACAAAGTGTTCCTCCGGTAATCGGGAGTTGCATAATCTCATAGTCATAGGAACATGTATAAGTCATGAAGAAAGCAATAGCAGTAAATTAAAACGATCAAGTGCTAAGCTAACGGAATGGGTCAAGTCAATCACATCATTCTCCTAATAATGTGATCCCGTTTATCAAATGACAACTCATGTCTATGGTTAGGAAACTTAACCATCTTTGATAAACGAGCTAGTCAAGTAGAGGCATACTAGTGACACTCTATTTGTCTATGTATTCACACATGTATTATGTTTCCGATTAATACAATTCTAGCATGAATAATAAACATTTATCATGAAATAAGGAAATAAATAATAACATTATTATTGCCTCTAGGGCATATTTCCTTCAGTCTCCCACTTGCACTAGAGTCAATAATCTAGTTCACATCGCCATGTGATTTAACACCAATAGTTCACATCAGCATGTGATTAACACTCAAAGGGTTTACTAGAGTCAGTAATCTTAGTTCACATCGCCATGTGATTAACACCCAAAGAGTACTAAGGTGTGATCATGTTTTGCTTGTGGGAGAAGTTTAGTCAACGGGTCTGCCATATTCAGATCCGTATGTATTTTGCAAATTTCTATGTTATCAATGCTCTGCACGGAGCTACTCTAGCTTATTGCTCCCACTTTCAATATGTATCCAGATTGAGACTTAGAGTCATCTGGATTAGTGTCAAAACTTGCATCGACGTAACCCTTTATGAAGAACCTTTTGTCACCTCCATAATCGAGAAACATATCCTTATTCCACTAAGGGTAATTTTGACAACTATCCAGTGATCTACTCCTAGATCACTATTGTACTCCCTTGCCAAACTCAGTGTAGGGTATACAATAGATCTGGTACAGAGCATGGCATACTTTATAAAACCTATGGCTGAGGCATAGGGAATGACTTTCATTCTCTTTCTATCTTCTGCCGTGGTCGGGCTTTGAGTCTTACTCAATTTCACACCTTGCAACATAGGCAAGAACTCTTTCTTTGACTGTTCCATTTTGAACTACTTCAAAATCTTGTCAAGGTATGTACTCATTGAAAAAACTTATCAAGCGTCTTGATCTATCTCTATAGATCTTGATGCTCAATATGTAAGCCGCTTCACCGAGGTCTTTCTTTGAAAAACTCCTTTCAAATACTCCTTTATGCTTTCCAGAAAATTCTACATTATTTCCGATCAATAATATGTCATTCACATATACTTATCAGAAATGGTGTAGTGCTCCCATTCACTTTCTTGTAAATACAGACTTCACCGCAAGTCTGTATAAAACTATATGCTTTGATCAACTCATCAAAGCGTATATTCCAACTTTGAGATGCTTGCACCAGTACATAGATGGATCGCTGGAGCTTGCACATTTTGTTAGCACCTTTAAGATCGACAAAACCTTCTGGTTGCATCATATACAACTCTTCTTCAAGAAATCCATTAAGGAATGTAGTTTTGACATCCATTTGCCAGATTTCATAAAATGTGACAATTTTCTAACATGATTCGGACAGACTTAAGCATCGCTACGAGTGAGAAAACCTCATCGTAGTCAACACCTTGAACTTTGTCAAAAACCCTTTTTTGACAAGTCTAGCTTTGTAGATAGTAACACTGCTATCAGCGTCCGTCTTCCTCTTTGAAGATCAATTTATTTTCTATGGCTTGACAATCATCGGGCAAGTCAACCAAAGTCCACACTTTGTTCTCATACATGGATCCCATCTCAGATTTCATGGACTCAAGCCATTTCGCGGAATCTGGGCTCATCATCGCTTCCTCATAGTTCGTAGGTTCGTCATGGTCAAGTATGACCTCCAGAACAGGATTACCGTACCACTCTGGTGCGGATCTCACTCTGGTTGACCTACGAGGTTCGGTAGTAACTTGATCTGAAGTTACATGATCATCATCATTAGCTTCCTCACTAACTGGTGTAGGAGTCACATGAACAGATTTCTATGATGAACTACTTTCCAATAAGGGAGCAGGTACAGTTACCTCATCAAGTTCTACTTTCCTCCCACTCACTTCTTTCGAGAGAAACTCCTTCTCTATAAAGGATCCATTCTTAGCAACGAATGTCTTGCCTTCGGATCTGTGATAGAAGGTGTACCCAACTGTCTCCTTTGGGTATCCTATGAAGACACATTTCTCTGATTTGGGTTTGAGCTTATCAGGATGAAACTTTTTCACATAAGCATCGCAACCCCAAACTTTAAGAAATGACAACTTTGGTTTCTTGCCAAACCACAGTTCATATGGTGTCGTCTCAACGGATTTAGATGGTGCCCTATTTAACGTGAATGCATCTGTCTCTAATGCATAACCCCAAAACGATAGTGGTAAATCGGTAAGAGACATCATGCACTATATCTAATAAAGTATGGTTACGATGTTCGGACACACCATTATGCTGTGGTGTTCTAGGTGGCGTGAGTTGCGAAACTATTCCGCATTGTTTCAAATGAAGACCAAACTCGTAACTCAAATATTCTCCCCTATGATCAGATCGTAGAAACTTTATTTTCTTGTTACGATGATTTTCCACTTCACTCTGAAATTATTTGAACTTTTCAAATGTTTCAGATTTATGTTTCATCAAGTAGATATACCCATATCTACTCAAATCATCTGTGAAGGTGAGAAAATAATGATACCTACCGCGAGCCTCAACACTCATCGGACTGCATACATCAGTATGTATTATTTCCAACATGTCTGTTGCTCGCTCCATTGTTCCGGAGAACGGAGTCTTAGTCATCTTGCCCATGAGGCATGGTTCGCAAGCATCAACTGATTCATAATCAAATGATTCCAAAAACCCATCAGCATGGATTTTCTTCATGCGCTTTACACCAATATGACCTAAACGGCAGTGCTACAAATAAGTTGCACTATCATTATTAACTTTGCATCTTTTGGCTTCACTATTATGAATATGTGTATCACTACGATCGAGATTCAATAAACCATTCACCTTGGGTGTATTCCCATTGAAGGTTTTATTCATGTAAACAGAACAACAATTATTCTCTGACTTTAAATGAATAACCGTATTGCAATAAACATGATCAAATGATATTCATGCTTAACGCGAACACCAAATAACATTTATTTAGGTTCAACACTAATCCCGAAAGTATAGGGAGTGTGCGATGATGATCATATCAATCTTGGAACCACTTCCAACACACATCGTCACTTCACCCTTAACTAGTCTCTGTTCATTCTGCAACTCCCGTTTCGAGTTACTAATCTTAGCAACTGAACTAGTATCAAATACTGAGGGGTTGCTATAAACACTAGTAAAGTACACATCAACAACATGTATATCAAATATACTTTTGTTTACTTTGCCATCCATCTTATCCGCCAAATACTTGGGGCAATTCTGCTTCCAGTGACCAGTCCCTTTGCAGTAGAAGCACTTAGTCTCAGGCTTAGGTCCAGACTTGGGCTTCTTCACTTGAGCAGCAACTTGCTTGTCGTTCTTCTTGAAGTTCCCCTTCTTCCCGTTGCCCTTTTCTTGAAACTAGTGGTCTTGTCAACCATCAACACTTGATGCTTTTCTTGATTTCTACCTTCGTCGATTTCAGCATCACGAAGAGCTTGGGAATCATTTCCGTTATCCCTTGCATATTATAGTTCATCACGAAGTTCTAGTAACTTGGTGATAGTGACTAGAGAACTCTGTCAATCACTATCTTATCTGGAAGATTAACTCCCACTTGATTCAAGTGATTGTAGTACTCAGACATTCTGAGCACATGCTCACTAGCTGAGCAATTGTCCTCCATCTTGTAGGCAAAGTGCTTGTCAAAGGTCTCATACCTTTCGACATGGGCATGAGTCTGAAATACTAATTTCAACTCTTGGAACATCTCATATGCTCCATGGCGTTCAAAACGTCTTTGAAGCCCCGATTCTAAGCCGTAAATCATGGTGCACTAAACTATCAAGTAGTCATCATATCGAGCTTGCCAAACGTTCATAACGTCTGCATCTGCTCCTGCAATCGATCTGTCACCTAGCGGTGCATCAAGGACATAATACTTCTGTGCAGAAATGAGGATAATCCTCAGATCACGGATCCAATCCGCATCATTGCTACTAACATCTTTCAACTTAGTTTTCTCTAGGAACATATCAAAAATAAAACAGGGGAGCTAAACGCGAGCTATTGATCTACAACGTAGATATGCAAATACTACCAGGACTAAGTTCATGATAAATTTAAAGTTTAATTAATCATATTACTTAAGAACTCCCACTTAGATAGACATCCCTCTAGTCATCTAAATGATCATGTGATCCAAATCAACTAAATCATGTCCGATCATCACGTGAGATGAAGTAGTTTTCAATGGTGAACATCACTATGTTGATCATATCTACTATATGATTCACGCTTGACCTTTCGGTCTCCAGTGTTCCGAGGCCATATCTGCATATGCTAGGCTCGTCAAGTTTAACCCGAGTATTTCTGCGTGTGCAAAACTGGCTTGCACCCGTTGTATATGAACGTAGAGCTTATCACACCCGATCATAACGTGGTGTCTCGGCACGACGAACTTTGGCAACGGTGCATACTCAGGGAGAACACCTGTACCTTGAAATTTAGTGAGAGATCATCTTATAATGCTACCGTCAATCAAAGCAGAATAAGATGCATAAAAGATAAACATCACATGCAATCAATATAAGTGATATGATTTGGCCATCATCATTTTGTGCCTTTGATCTCCATCTCCAAAGCACCGTCATGATCACCATTGTCACCAGCGTGACACCATGATCTCCATCTTAGCATCGTTGTCGTCTCGCCAACTATTGCTTCTACGACTATCGCTACCGCTTAGTGATAAAGTAAAGCAATTACATGGCGGTTGCATTTCATACAATAAAGCGACAACCATATGGCTCCTGCCAGTTGCCGATAACTCGGTTACAAAACATGATCATCTCATACAATTAAATTTAGCATCATGTCTTGACCATATCACATCACAACATGCCCTGCAAAAACAAGTTAGACATCCTCTACTTTGTTGTTGCAAGTTTTACGTGGCTGCTACGGGCTGAGCAAGAACCGTTCTTACCTACGCATCAAAACCACAACGATATTTCGTCAAGTTAGTGTTGTTTTAACCTTCACAAGGACCGGGCGTAGCCACACTCGATTCAACTAAAGTTGGAGAAACTGACACCCGCCAGCCACCTGTGTGCAAAGCACGTCGGTAGAACCAGTCTCGCGTAAGCGTACGCGTAATGTTGGTCCGGGCCGCTTCATCCAACAATACCGCCGAATCAAAGTATGACATGCTGGTAAGCAGTATGACTTGTATCGCCCACAACTCACTTGTGTTCTACTCGTGCATATAACATCTACGCATAAACCTGGCTCGGATGCCACTGTTGGGGAACGTAGTAATTTCAAAAAAATTCCTACGCACACGCAAGATCATGGTGATGCATAGAAACGAGAGGGGAGAGTGTTGTCCATGTCCCCTCGTAGACCGTAAGCGCAAGCGTTATGAGAACGCAGTTGATGTAGTCGTACGTCTTCACGATCCGACCGATCCAAGTACCGAACGCACGGCACCTCTGAGTTCAGCACATGTTCAACTCGATGACGTCCCACGAACTCCGATCCAGCAGAGCTTCACGGGAGAGTTCCGTCAGCACGACGGCGTGATGACGGTGATGATGTTGCTACCGACGCAGGGCTTCGCCTAAGCACCGCTACGATATGATCGAGGTGGATTATGGTGGAGGGGGGCACCGCACACGGCTTGGAACAATCAACTTGTGTGTTCTAGGGTGCCCCCGCCCCCGTATATAAAGGAGAAAGGGGGGAGGCCGGCCGGCTCTTGGGGCGCGCCAAGGAGGGGGGAGTCCTCCTCCTAGTAGGAGTAGGACTCCCCTTTCCTAGTCCAACTAGGAAGAGGGAAGGGGGAAGGAAAGAGAGGGAGAGGGAGAGGGAAAGAGGGGCCGCGCCCCCCTCCCCTAGTCCAATTCGGACTCCTCATGGGAGGGGGCGCGCCACCTCCTGGGCTGTTGCCCTCTCTCTCCCCTGAGGCCCACTAAGGCCCAATACTTCCCCGGGGGGTTCCGGTAACCCCCGGCACTCCGGTTTTCTCCGAAACCACCCGGAACATTTCCGGTGTCCAAATATAGCCGTCCAATATATCAATTTTTACATCTCGACCATTTTGAGACTCCTCGTTATGTCCACGATCACATCCGGGGCTCCGAACTACCTTCGGTACATCAAATCACATAAACTCATAATACTGATCGTCACCGAACGTTAAGCGTGCGGACCCTACGGGTTCAAGAATTTGTAGACATGACCAAGACACGTCTCCGGTCAATAACCAATAGCGGAACCTGGATGCTCATATTGGTTCCTACATATTCTACGATGATCTTTATCGGTCAAACCGCATAACAACATACGTTGTTCCCTTTGTCATCGGTATGTTACTTGCCCGAGATTCGATCGTCGGTATCCTCATACCTAGCTCAATCTTGTTACCGGCAAGTCTCTTTACTCGTTCCGTAATGCATCATCCCGCAACTAACTCATTAGCCACATTGCTTGCAAGGCTTATAGTGATGTGCGTTACCGAGAGGGCCCAGAGATACCTCTCCGACAATCGGAGTGACAAATCCTAATCTCGATCTATGCCAACTCAATAAGTACCATCGGAGACACCTGTAGAGCACCTTTATAATCACCTAGTTACGTTGTGACGTTTGGTAGCACACAAAGTGTTCCTCCGGTAATCGGGAGTTGCATAATCTCATAGGAACATGTATAAGTCATGAAGAAAGCAATAGCAGTAAACTAAAACGATCAAGTGCTAAGCTAACGGAATGGGTCAAGTCAATCACATCATTCTCCTAATAATGTGATCCCGTTTATCAAATGACAACTCATGTCTATGGTTAGGAAACTTAACCATCTTTGATAAACGAGCTAGTCAAGTAGAGGCATACTAGTGACACTCTATTTGTCTATGTATTCACACATGTATTATGTTTCCGATTAATACAATTCTAGCATGAATAATAAACATTTACCATGAAATAAGGAAATAAATAATAACTTTATTATTGCCTCTAGGGCATATTTCCTTCACTAACTTAGAGGCACATATATAAAAATCACATCCCTGTGCTCTCTCTGAGCACCAAACAATAATCCTATCTGGGGCATTTCTTTGGTAATGAAAATTTCTCAAAGTCCTAATGTGAAAATCCCTAAGTGCATCTCTAAACTCATACACAGTGGTGAAGCACAAGCCCTTATAGAACTGTTCTACTGGTCCTTGAAGTTTGTGATCATACCATATCCTATCTTTCAACTTCTTACTCCTTCTCTTCCTACCACTTGGTAGTTTATAGGATCCTTCAGGCTCATCTTCTTCATCATTGATGCAATAATCACCAGGGAAACATTTTTCATCTGC
Organism: Triticum aestivum; assembly: GCF_018294505.1. Classification (NCBI taxonomy): domain Eukaryota; kingdom Viridiplantae; phylum Streptophyta; class Magnoliopsida; order Poales; family Poaceae; genus Triticum; species Triticum aestivum. The sequence goes on along the minus strand of NC_057805.1, from coordinate 470,303,696 downwards.
TTCAGGGAACCAATCTGCTTTCTCCTTTTTCTCAACCTCATGGTGGGATCTACTGGTTGGACCAGGTTTTCTCACTACCTTCAGTTTCTGTACCACTGTTGTATCTTGTTTTGCAGCTTCATCTTCAGAGGAATACTGTAACTGAAAATCCACATTGTTCCCATCTGAACGTGAATTTGCAGCTTCATCATCAGAAACAAATTCAGACACATCAGTGCCACCTTCAAAATGGTTAAGGTCAACTTGTCTCCGCACCATGCTTTTCTTCAGCTCTTCCTTTCTGTCCATGCTTATATCCACCACCTTAGTGCAACTTTGTTGAGTGTTAATGCAATGTTTAGCAAAATAACTATCTCTGTTTTCATCTGCATTACATGCCTCAAGAGCTCCCACTACTCTTATGTTCAGAATCTTTTCATTATGAGAATGGATCAACATCTGCTGCACATCATCTTCACAGCATATTTGATCTAAACCTTCTAATCCTTTCTCCTCATCAAATACATAGTACATATAATCATCAGCCACAAAGCCCTCATTCCCAATAAGAGAAAGCATTGTCAAATATGATATGTCTGACTGGTACAGATTTCGAACCACAGATTCTCTGGCATTGAAATGGAACCAAATTGCCCACTTTGGGTCATCAATTCTGAAAATTATTTAATGAATAACCTTTATTAACTGAAAACCGGATAACTGAACCTAAGTATGCACAATATTGAGTTTTTGTCAAACTGTTTTGTTCAGTTTCTTACACAATTTGAAATCTCTGAATCTAATAGATGAGATGCCGTACCTGCCACCGCCCGCAGAACGTGGAAGCTTCCGTCGACCTTGACCTGTGCTTCTTGTCGTCAACGGTGGTCGCGCCGGCGCCGACCAACCCAACCTCTGCGAAGGATGAGATTCGGACTGAGAAGGCTGTTGCGGCAAGCTGCCGACCACGTCCGCAGGTATGCCTGAATCGCTGCCGGAGTTTGCATCCACAGCCGCCATGGCTGGCGACGGCTAGGGCTAGGGACGAGCTCGGGGGAGAGTGATAGAGGGTGGGGGATGGGGAGCCGGCCGGCCAGGTTTGACCTGGTCCGACCAGGTGCGACCGAGCGGCGGCTCTAACGGTAGCACGCGCGCGCCATTAGCCGTTAGGCCGCCCGCCAGCCTGGCACGTGGGCCCCTGCTGTCTGAATCGCGGTTAAATCGGTCAAAACGATCATTCCGTCAGCTTGGTAGTTTTTAGTCACGGGATTAAGTTTTTTTCGTAGTTTTCTGCCACTTTTAAAAAAAGTGGTAGTTCTGTGGGACGCGAACCTCTAAAGTGGTAGTTTTTTGTCAAACACTCGCAGAAAGATGACTTGGAGGCAGTGGACAAAGAGGAGGAGGAGGCAACGGAGAAGGAGGCGAAGGCTGCCTACGCGGCAGCGGCGGCACCTTGAGCACAGAGGCTCGGATTACCGGTCCGGTAGGAAAGAAAATCTTAATTTTCAACACGGTTTGCCGTACTCATACTCTTTTGTGACGGGGCATGTAAAAACTTAAGCATACTTGTCTCTTTTTTATTGTGATCGGGCATGTGATTTGGCGCTGGTGTGATCCGGCGCGCGCTATGAATTGGACTTTATTTGAACTTTAAATTGCCCTTTACTAACGAACATATATAAAATAACATTGGATGGCCAGCTACCGCATTCGTGTCCACGAACGGATGAAGAAGCAAATTTACGGGTTAGTGTTAGAAATGCTTGACATCTCTTTGTACCCACTTCCCTTCTTGGCCTTATGCTAGCAACTTAGTAATTTGAAGCAATAAGCTTATCTACCCACCCTCCATAATCCTACAGAGAAGAGAAGACTTGAGACTTGTTCGACCGGATGATATGATCTCGGGTCCTAGTCCTAACAACAACGTGCACCATCGATGACCCTGAGACAGCATGTTCAGACCAATTACTCGGCCTGGCATGGTGGTCGATGAGTAATGGACCGAGCCGATTTTCTTGAGTAGTAGGTGAGTGTGTGTGTTTTACTTTTCAGTGAGAATCCGACAGAACAGGCTTTGAAAGTGGAAAAGTCGCTGCTATCGATCGTTTTCAGATCTTTTACTGCGGCTGCTACCAACTTCTCACGTAGGGCCTGCATGCGGTCGTCGATTTTATCATCATCGTCAAGATCGGCTCATTGGCTCCAGGACATGTATACAGTATACTCTACCGGTAACTTGTACAGTACTCCCTCCAAACCATGCATGCTGTCTAAACGGGAGACCCATCTCCGCATGTGACACTTGTCAAACCGAATCTCAAAGCAACAGGCCTTTTTCCATCGACTCCCTTTGCCAAATCTCGTTTTCTGTAGCCCCAAATTCTACAGCCGCCGGTGAGGTTCGCCCGGCTGCTCACCTCGTCGCCGCCGGTGCACTCCTCGACGCCATCGGCAAGTCCCCAACTCTGCTCGCTCCATCCTCGTCGGCAACGGCGACGCTCATCGACGCCCCATCGCGCATGCCCGCCCTATCTACTTGCCACATCCACTCACGGCCCTACTCCTTGACGCCGGCAGCAACTTCCCTGCTCGTGGTGGTCCATTCCCGCCGGAAACGGCCATGTTCGTCGGCGCCCAAGCTCAGGCACCGCCCAGTTGCCTGTCGCCGTTGGCGTGGAGGAGCTACGTGTGGGCAAAGGAGGATCTGGCGGAGAGACTACTGATTGCAGAGCCTAGCCGTCGTCGGCGGGCTGCGCTGTCGCCGGCGAGATGTAAATAGATGGGATGGTCTTTTTGAACGTGGGAATCGGAGTGAGCTGGAACTGGAAGTTGGAAACGAGATTTGACGAAGGGAAACGATGGGATGAAGGGCTGCTGCTTTGAGATTCGCTTTTGACAGGTGTCAAGTGCGGAGATGGGTCTCCCGTTTAGTCCCGTACGAGCTGGTCGTATAGGATTTTTTTTCCTCCATCGAAATACAGTGTTAAATATGTGGCAACCATCTCGAGGTGGACCAGCGGCCCAGATAATAGTACTATATAACAGTACGACCCATAGCACATTTTTACTCTGTAAATTAATATAAGAGCGAACATGGGCTGAGTTGAGTATTATAGAGCACACGTCCCGTGACATACAGTATATAGCAAAGGAGAAACCGAGAGAAACATAATGAAACAATGACGACCAGCTGCTTAATTGAACCCACCCGGTGACCCACGGACCAAACTACTCCCTCCGTCTAGGTGTGTAAGTCATCTTACGTTGTGCACCGCGACCAAGGCGGAGAGGAAAACGAGAAAACTTAATGTCTTTTTGCTAATTAATAGCGTTGCATGCAATGAACTAACCACTGCATGTCATGTTTGGTAGTCTCAAGTCATTAAAAGCATGCACGGCCCACATCTCTTATTGGTTGATATGTCACAAAACAAAAAACGAGGAGGGAGTTAATGTACCGTGCCTAAGTGTTTTGGGATTATTTAGTTTTCGTAAGGTGACTTACACACCTAGACGGAGGGAGTACAATTGGTTAAAGGACTTGGCCCGGTTAACTAAACTACGGAACACCAGTACTCTGCATAGTACTATTATACTCCCTCCGTTCCTAAATATAAGTCTTTGTAGAGATTCCACTAGGTGGACTACATACAGGAGCAAAATAGATGAATCTACACTTAAAATGCATCTATATACATCCGTATGTGGTTCATAATGAAATCTCTACAAAGACTTATATTTAGGAACGGAGGGAGTACTGTACATGAAATCAAGGAAGCAACCAAATCCTTGAAAACAAAAACAATATACGGAGATCAAGTTGCCAAGTTGGGCACATGCGGTCTACTCCCTTCGTTCTGAAATATTTGTCTTTCTAGACATTTTAAATGGCTACCACATACGGATGTATGTAGACATATTTTAAAGTGTAGATTCACTCATTTTGTTTCGTATGTAGTCACTTGTTAAATATCTAGAAAGACAAATATTTAGAAACGAAGGGAGTAAGTTATTACCCTGTCCCGCCCGCCGTGCACGCCAGTTGCCAAGCATGCATGCTGCACCTTCCCCGGAGGCGCTTCTCCTTTGTTTTGCTCTCCCTAAACAATCATCACGTCACGTCTACGTACTACACGCATCCCTGTCTGAATTATTAGACAAGCTTTCGTTGTAAACTTGTAATAAGACTAGATAGGGCTAGCACTCGTATTCTACTGGTGCCGACGTGGAGTAGATCGGTGATAGCTCAGCTGTTGGTATGGAGAGCTGGTGGTTGTTGGCTGGTTATGGACGCGGGAGCGTAATGCTCACTGATGAGATTGGTCAAACCCAACGCGGCACGAGTCCAGGCTCGTGGAACGCTGACCGTTCTGCCCGCATGCATGCAGGTTGCAGCTGCATGCGCCCTGGTCAATGAACAAATGACATCCTGGACTCGGTCGTGAGCCGTGGTATAAAACTAAAAAGGATATCATATATTATTTTTAAATGAAGGATATGGGATGTTTGTCTAGGATACTAGTAAATGAGTTTGCTCAGAATAGTTCATGCAGGATTCAAACAGTTTCTGTGGAGTTCATAACTATGACTCGGTGTACAGTACTGATGAGTGTGATTTATGACTGAGTGGCCGAAACCAGTGGAACATTGTACGTCAAACAACTTTGTTTTTATGTTGAAATTCAATCCGGAAAATATCCAGCGGCATACAAGTATGCTACAAGTTTCCACAAGTGGAATAGTAGGAGTACCTTATTGGCATTATTTTGAGTGACAAATAGTAGAACAAGCAGACGCAATCACCCATTGTTAACTGTTTAGGTGTGTACTGACTTGTCTCCTCCTTCCTTTATGTTGACTCACCTACTTAATAATTTGTCTACTTACTAGTTTTTTCTTATCAAAGAAAATTAGCCACTAGTTTTTCTCTGGGGTCGAGCTTCACGTCTTCCTGCTCCTATATAAACCCTTGCAACAAGCCCCTGTCTAACACAAGCTCTCACCACCCGTGTGAGAGGATTAGAGAGGGCATCCAAGAAACAGCAAAGTAGCAGTACAAACATACTTGCAGCTAAGCTAAGACACATCATGGCGATCACAACTGCTAGTGCCAGTCCGGCCATGCAAGAAGCAGCAAAGACGCCAAGCGCCTCGCCGCCCCGCGCCACGGCCGCCTCGCCGGCTCGCTACCGGCCTTCACCGCTGGTCATATTCAGCGCCTGCCTCGTCCTCATCGGCTCCAGCGGGCCGCTCCTGCTGCGGGTCTACTTCGTCCACGGCGGGCAACGCCTCTGGCTCTCCGCGCTGGTCCAGATCTCCGGCTGGCCGCTCCTCCTCCCGCCCCTGTGCGTCTCCATCTTCCGCGGCCGCCGCCACGGCATCGTCAACCTCCTCCTCCCGCCTCGCCTCATTGGCGCGGCCGTCGTTCTAGGCAGTTTGTACGCTGTGTCGTGCTTCGTGTACGCGATGGGCTCGCAGGCGCTGCCGTTGTCCACCTCGTCCTTGCTGCTGGCGACCCAGCTCGCCTTCACCGCCGTGTTCGCGTTCCTCTTCGTCGGGCTCCGCTTCACGCCCTTCTCTGCCAACGCCGTCCTGCTGCTCACCATCGGTCCGGCGGTGCTCGGCGTCGGGCCCGGGTCCGGGAAGCCGGCGGGCGAGCCATCCAAGACGTACTGGACCGGGTTCTGCGAGGCCATCGCGGCGGCCGCGCTCGCCGGGCTCGTGCTACCGCTCGTTGAGGTCGCCATGGAGCGGTTTGGGCGGCGGAGGGGACCCGCCGCGAGTGCGCCGCCACCCTACTCCACGGTGATGCAGATGCAAGCCATGATGGGCCTCGCCGGCACGATGGTGTGCCTGCTCGGCATGGCCATCAAGAGCGACTTCAAGGCGCTGCCAATCGAGGCGGCGGCATTCGGGCTCGGCGAGACCAAGTACTACCTAGTGCTCGTGTGGGGTGCCGTGGCGTGGCAGCTTCTCAACCTGGGTGTCGTGGGGCTCGTCACTTGCGCCTCTTCGCTCCTCGCCGGCATCATGGTCGCCGTCCTCCTGCCGCTCTCCGAGGTCCTCGCCGTCATCTTCCTCCACGAGAAGTTCGACGGACCAAAGGGTATCGCGCTCGTGCTCTGCCTCTGGGGCTTTGCCTCCTACATGTACGGCGAGAAGGTCCAGCAGAAGAAGGCGGCGGCGCAGAAGAACCAGCTGCTGCAGCAGCAGATGGCGAGGAAAACCGGAGACCTCGAGCTGGCTACCCCTTGAAGACCGGCAAATTCTCTATGCGTGTAGTGTAGTGATTATTTTTTAAATTTCAAAAGCACAGGAAATACAAGAGTAGGGTAACACAGAGAAATCAAGTGCTACCATTGAGTTAATAAAAAACATTACTATTCAGAAATGTTCACTTCTTGCAATAAGTGTAGTACAATATGCATATTGCTGCTTCTTCAGGAATTTTTTTAAGGAGAGCTTTTATTAACTTTTCTTTTGCGGGAAGCTTTTATTGACGTCAAACGGGGATTCAAAAGACTATACAAACATCTCATTGGAAAAGATGGCAGAAGTTATGGGAGGGAAAAGGTAGCAAACGTTATGTTGAGTACACTACCGTCGCAAAATACAAAGGTGAGGACACCAGAGATGAGAATGATATTCTACCATATGCACCGTGCATGGATCCACTGTCCATAGTTGCTTTTCAATCGTCCTAGCAAATTTTGTTTGTTCCAGACTGTTGCATCCCTTCGGCGGCATCCATCTGGGCTATTTTTTTTTTAATAATACATTTTTTTTATTAATTTGCACAAATATTACGCCCAAAAAATGATTTTCAAAAATAATACACCGTCGGCCCACAGCAGGCCGACTGGTCCTAGTCGGCCTACAGCAGGCCGACTGGGGTCCTATCCGCTTGCTGCTGGCCGATTGGCCTATCGGCCACCAGGTAAAGTCCAGTCGGCCAACTGGGGGCTGACAAGGTCCAGTCGGCCTGCTGTGGGCCGATTGAAACTAATTGGCCTGCTGTGGGCCGACAGGAACTAATTGGCCTGTTGTGGGCCGACTGATGCATGCATACCATATTACAGATTTTTTTTGCCCCGTACGATATTACAGATTTTTTTTTTCAAAACTACGACGTATTTTCGCGCAACCCTTTCCCCTTAATATTTTCCCGCCAACTCTTTCCCGCCACCCGTTTCTTATCCACGGTTTCCCGCCATATGTTCCCGCCAACTCTTTCCCACCATCCGTTTCCTGCCATATGTTCCCGCCAACTCTTTCCCGCCACCCGTTTCCCGCCATATGTTCCCGCCAACTCTTTCCCGCCATACTGCAGTCGTTCTTTCCCGCCATTTTCTCCTCTCTACCTATAAAACCCCCTTCAGACGGAGGTGGATAAGCATTCCAGTGTAGTGTAGTTGAGATGTCGCATTATCCTTTCGATCGTAGTTTTCACCCTGGGATGAGCAAGACTCTTCTGAGGCTAGCTATCGATTTCAGGATGGACAATAGGATAGTTCCATGGGATGAACTCACCGGTAGTGACACCATAATGAAAGAGTTGGCTCACGAATTACGTAGGTCTGGGTGGCCTGAAAGGACCTATGAGGAGGTACGTAAAGAACTTCTTAGGTTGCATGAAAGGTGGAAGAAGGTAGTGGTGCCGAAGAGTGAAACTTTCAGAAGGATTGCAGCAAATAATCCATGTTTATGGACTGAGGAGAGCGAGGACGAAGATGATATCTTCATGCCGCCGCTTCCGGGTTCTGCATCGTCGAAGGGCAAGGTTTCTGCATCGTCGAAGGGCACGACTTATTCATCGTCGAAGGGCAAGAGTTCTTCACCGTCGAAGGGCAAGAGTTCTGCATCGATCGAGAATGACGATGATGACTTCATGTAGTTTTTATGCTGTATGTTGCAAGTTCAGTCGTACGTACCGTTTAATTTAGATGTAGTTCTATCTAGTTGTTTGTAATGTCTTGTTGTATGAGCATTATATTCTATCTAAATATGATCTTGTAGTTCAGATAACAGAGTACTAAAATAGAGTAGGCATATGTCTCATACATAAGTACATAGTCATTTGTCTCATACATAGAATAGGCATAAGTCTCACACAGAAATAGATGGTAATGTCTGTACAGATAGATAGAAGCGTCAGTGACGACGTCTAGCCTGGCGGGGAGGCGGATCTGGAAGCGGCGACCATCCCCACCTGTCGGGTGGAATAATGTGACGAGGAGGAATCTCAGACTCTTCCTGGTCATGTTGTGTATCCTGTGTGGGGCCTGGTGGAGGAGTCGAAAACATGTTCATCCACTGGGTGTGCTGCGACATCTGAGCCTGTATGTTCTCCCCGGGATGTTGATCACTCCCCCACGTGTCATGTGATGCCGACATAGATGCCTGATATCCGTATGCTCCTGCGCGATGGAACGTTTCATCATGAAGAATGAGGTCGCGTCAATTAATATTGAAAACAATAAATATGAAGACACATACCTGCTGGATGTGACGGCTGCTCTGGCTCAAACACGAAGCTGGACGAGGGACCGTACTGCTGTGGCTGTGGAGAAAACACGAAGCTCGACGAGGGATCGTGCTGCTGTGGCTCTGGAGAAAACACGAAGCTCGACGACGGGAAGCACTAGAGCAACATGTGCAGTGACCTCCTTCACGACGGGAAGCACTAAAGCAAAAGGATTGCATCCCCTTCGTTCACAACCTTGTAACCACCGCACCCAATCGGAGTCTCGCTCTATCGGCCTCAAATAAAAGTAAATTATTGTACTTGACTGTGTCCATAATGCATGAACACCGACGGTGTGTGTTTCAGTATCAAGACCTAAACTTGCCGCAATCCATTCTTTCAACTGACTGACAGACCATGTTTGAGGTGCGCTCATTGGCACCTCTATGTGAGTAAATTCACTCAGATCTGCTCCCATCACAGTTGTTTGGACAGGACCAGGACCATAGTAAAATCTGAACTTCACTACATCAGACATCTCGGCTCATCTATTTTTTTCAACAACGAAATACAATTCACTAAAAAATATTAGACATGTCTATATATATTACAGAATATTAACGGAGCAACTAATACAATTCACACACCTACAAGTATATTACAAATATTTGCCGAAGCAACTACAAATATTTACAGATTTTAATATTTGACTACCTATGTTACGGATTTTACGGGAGCTACTCCAAATACTGACACTCCTAAATACTTCACATCCACATATAGTACGAAATATTACCGGAGCAACTACACATTTTTACACAAATAATTAGTTGACACCTAAATATATTTACGTATACTACCGGGGCAAATAACAATAATCGCACACCTAATTTATTTCACATCCAAACATATTAACAAATACTACCGGAGCACCTACGAAAAATAAAATGTTTGCTAAAATGTACCCTTGAAGCGTGCGTGCGAACGAAGAACGACGAACGGCGGCCATCAAACTGCCGGTGTTCCGCCTCCAACGAAGAACGACGAACGACGAGCTTCACCTCCACCACCTCCACCACACTGCCCCAACTTCACCACCACCACCTTCACCTCCACGAGCTACCAAAATGCTCACCACGACCACCACAAGCTACCCCATCAGTAGATCGAGGACTCTTTTGGCTGCCCTAACTAAGTTGAATCCATTCACGGTGCCAAATCCACAAAAAACTGGCTCATTTAGGTGTAGAAATTGAAGGCATTTTCGTGTACAGAAGGGAGAAGGAAAGAACAGAGGAAGAACAGATATGCTCGAGTGGGATAGCGAACAGATATGCTCGAGCCGCAGGGAGCCGGGCGTGCTGCAGGTGGGGCCGCACCATGTCGGCCCGCAGCTAGCCGATCGGCCCGCAGTAGGCTGACAGGGGCTCACCCCGTGACCGCCGCGCCGACAGCTCCCTCTCCCCACCCCGCGACGTGGCCTGCCCAATGCGCGTGCGACAAGTGGCAGGCGGGCCAGCTGTCGGCCTGCTACTGGCCGAGTACGCCCAGTCGGCCTGCTGTGGGCTGACTAGGCCCAGTCGGCCTGCAGCGGGCCGACGGTGTATTATTTTTGAAAATTATTTTTTCAGCGTAATATTTGTGCAAATTAATAAAAAATGTATTATTTAAAAAAAATTAGCTCCATTTGGGGGGCCATTGGGCTGCTGCCCTGCCACCCTCCTCTGTCCAACATTTGGCAGGCGCCGGTTCTGCACGGCCTACCTCAGTCTTTTTGGCCTTTCATTTTGATTCTCATTTTATGGAAAATTTGGGACGCTCGCAACGGCAAAACCTTTAGGGATTTGTCTCCTTCACTGTGTAATGTAATTAGGGCTATCATCTCGGACCTCACTCTTTGGTCCCACCGCCTTAAAAAGGCGGATAAAAAAATCCACGCTGGATTGTGGCGGGATTTTTTCTCCTCTCGTCTCCTCTGAACCACTATTTTTTGAAATATATTCAGGTGGGGAGTCCCCCCCCCCCCCCCCCGGTTGACAGTTTTGAAAAAAACATTATGGCTTTTTTCTTGTTTAAATGTGTAAGATGATGCTTCGTTGTGTACCATCATGTACCAAGAAATTCTATATGAAACATGTGCAAGCTTATTTGTTAGTACGCAACATGCATATGATACACTTCAAAACAAGAAAAAAAGTAAATGAAATTTTGCCAACAACCAAAAAGCGTACCATGAATCTGTAATGATGGGTCCTGGATGCCCTGTACTCCCTCCGTTCCTAAATATTTGTCTTTCTAGACATTTTAAATGACTACCACATGCGGATGTATGTAGACATATTTTAGAGTGTAAATTCACTCATTTTGCTCCGTATGTAGTCACTTGTTGAAATGTCTAGAAAGACAAATATTTAGAAACGGAGGGAGTATATCCCATGCATGGTAGTAGAAATATAATTCCAAGAGTTGAAAAAACACTAGACAATGGCTTTGAAGTCTCATGTGCGTATTTTTTTTGGCAAGCTCATGTGCGTATTAGTTCCCTCAAAATAGAAGTGTTTTGTTGACATATACCATCGCAGTGGAAAGATCGAAATAACAATACATCTCCATTATAATTCAGAAACTGACCCGAGAAAGTGTAGTGGCGACCATTTCTACCCACACACTCGTCGACATGCGGTCAAAATATGTGAGGGCAGGAAGCGGCAGAGGTATGGACAATAGCTCATTGACCGGGCTGCGTGCGAGAGAAAGAGGCCGGACTAAAACTTCTCTCCCGATGGAGGCCGCTCCATGTCAACGCCCCTAGCCTTCAGCTATGCAAGCTTGCGGACTCGATTCGAAGCGTGCTCTGTAAATTTTGTAGGCCAAAGGGCGTATGCGACTTTGTTGGAGTGGTCTTTTCGACCAAAATTGCTATATACTAGATAGTATTATGCCGATCGATCCGATATAGTGATTTTGCTAGAGTTGCTCTAAAAGTTAAGCACCGGTATAGTTTCCTGATCTTGTAATGGAGGGATGGTTTCTAGACTTAAAATGCAGTACTTTCTCAGTCAATGCACACAAATTTCCGCACGAGCATGACAGGCCGGTAGCACACACCTTAGTGACTTGGTAATTCCCGTCAAAGTTCTAATTAGTTTATCTGTAAGCAACTGATATAGCCTACACATTATTAGGGTGATCTTACACATGCCAAATTGTCTGAAGAAATTTCCACACAAAAAATATTATTTTTCTGAAGAACGGTTTACCGCAGCCTCTCAGCATTTTTGTCCTCATCGTTGATCTTTGAAGTTTGAATATCTATCCGATCGATCATGCTGACAAACAATCCAGTCTATCCCGGAGAAACTAATTAACATGTCTGTACGTACTTCCCTTTTTGGCTTTTTGCCACTACTACATGAATTAAGAGCAACTCTAGCAGACCCCGACCCCGCATCCGGCCGTTCGCAAAACGCGTTTGCAGTTCGCAGAAAAACGCTTTTGTAGGCCGGCGCGGACGGCCGCAGATGCAGACCCCGCATAACGGACCCGTAGAAAAGGATATTCATGGAATATGCTCTTTTACGGGTCGTCTTTGCGGGGTCTGATCTGGCGCAGCTCCTCCCGGCCCGGAAAACCTAAATTTGCACCTTAATTTGATCTAACATAGTGCATTTATTTGCTTTTTCAACAACATTGGATACATAAGACATCACCAAATCTTTGCTAGAATAGCAAGACCAAAAAAACAAGAACCACAAGTATGCATTTTAGAAGATTTCCAACTTCCATAACTGCTCCCACTAGTTGGACTAATATCTTCTCCATGCATTCATTGTTTATCTGCGGATTCTTGATTTTGCATTCTTTTTTCTTCATCTTTGGTTTGAAAGAAGTAGACGTTGCTTCCCCTCTAGTTGCACATGCTGCCACATCATTGCCTTCGATTCTACTAAGGAGTGCACGAACATCTATTAAGTTTCTTTCTATCAATAAATCAACGTATTCGCCTTCCCAAAACCAAAATGAGCATCCATCTTCCTACATACATGAATGAGCATGTTCGAAATGAGCTAATGAGCTATCAAAATGCGCTACCGCAAGTGCACGTACCCCGTCATTTTCGCATTTGAAGAACACCCATCCGGGGTGCTTCGGCGTGCCCGAAGTCAGCCGCAGCACTGTCCGCGTGCAGTCGTCGCACTGTATGAGCGGCATCGGCGAGCCACAGAGCCGTTGCGCGAGCGCCGAGCCCGGTGGACGGCCGGACGAATCCATGCCCGCAAACTGTCGGCGGCGGCGGGAGGACGAACCCGTACCTGCATGCGGTGATGCGCCCTTGCCGGGGCTGCGGAGATGCTCCCCGACCATTCCATCGCTTGGCGCAGTGGCGGAGCTACCTCCCGGCTACCCGGGGCAGTTGCCCGGGCTCAGCCATGCATTCTCTTTTGAACAATAGCACTAAATGGAGGGCTAACCATCATTTTGTAGGGGCACACAACACACAGACAACAACGTTGTGTACTTTGCCCCGGCTCGCCGGCCAAGCTGGCTTGGCGCAGCCACAGGCGGCCGGAAAAGCCAAATCTGGCGGCCCGCCGACGCGGGGGGGGGGGGGGGGGATTGGAGGCCTCGTGCGTGTGGCGGCCTTTTGGCGTGCTCCTGCCGGCTGCTTTCGCCGAAATCTTGGGTGGCGGGGCAAGGGGGAGAGGGAAGGTGGTTGGTGGGGAAAGCGCGGGCTGAAATGTCGCCCCCACCAACCGCTTCCGCTTATATGTAGGGCACCGCAGCGACGAGGGGGAAACCCGCGTATTCGTGGGTTAGGACCGAGATTTTGCCGCGCCCCTCAAAATTTTTTACGGGCCGGGGCGGGATGCGGGGTCCAATCGGGCAGATTTTTTCGCCCCGACCCGCATTTTGATGGTTATTTTATGGGGTCGGGACAGAATGCAGGGTCTCCTAGAGATGCTCTAAGCGTACCAACCCTCCTAGCTATAACGGGGAAGACTTCCTCCATCGGATGATAAGATTTCGCGGGTCCTAACCATCTTCACCGTCGATGACCCCGAGAGACAGAGAGGGAATTTTGTGTCGAGAAGTAATTGACCGAGCCTGATTTTCTCGCAGTAGGTGAATGTATTTGCAGCTATTTGATCATTGAGAATGTGGAAGTAGAACTCGTCAGACTGGAAAGTGAAAGAACGTCACTACTGTACCGATCGTTTTCTGAACTTACTGCTACTAATTTCACCTACGGCACCCATGCGGTCATCAATTTTATCATCGTCAACGACGGATCCGAAATCTGTGACCCAAGGAACGAAGTAGTACAATTTGCGCAAAAATCTGGCTCCGAGCTAATTAAACTAGTACAAAATGCCAGCATAATTGCATGCATGCATGCATGTACCCGCAGAAAGTGGAGTAGATTAGCGAACGGACAAATTAAGTGAAGCCACCAAATCCTTCAAGATAAAACAAATTAGTGAACGGAGAAATTAAGTGAAGCTACCAAATCCTTCAAGATAAAACAATGGAAAGTTAGCAGTTGGAGACAACAAACAAAGGCACATGCGTGCCAATGACTCGGTCGTGGCGCTTCTCCTTCGTTTTCTTCTCGCTCAACAATCATCATATCTACTACTTGCATCATCGTGTGTGGAGTATGAATTAGAGAAGCTTTTGTTGTAGCTAGGCTAGGTTTGTTGTATTTTAGTGTAGCCGACGTGGACTAGACCGATGATATGTGGTGGTTGGTTATGGACGCGAAAGCGGAATGCTTACCGGAAAATGGTCAAATTATACGCGGCAAAAGTACAGGCTGACCGTTTTGCACCCATGCATGCAAGTCGTTGCTGCTGCGCGCCCTGGTCAATGAAACGAGAGTCGTCCTTTACTCGGTCGTGAGCCATGTGCCCGTGACACAAAACCTATCAAATGTTTCTTTAGGACGCCAAATGAGTTTGTTTAGATTTTTTTTGAGGGGGAGTTTGTTTAGATTAATTCATGCAGGATGGCGACTCTGTTAGAGCTGAGAATTATTATTTTTTGCATGTATGCCTTATGAAGGTTATTGTGAAGTTTGGGTGTTTTTAGCAACTTTGCTCTTAGAAATATGAAATATCTACTGTAGATGAATGCAACAAGTGGCGGAGGAGTACATACACTGCCCTTGTTGGCAGCGCCCCGGGACAAATATATCTCGAGTTCAGAAGACATAGACCGAAGAGCTCATTGTTACCTGTTACGTGTGTACTTCCCTCCTCCTTCCTTTATGTTTGACTCACCTACTTACTAATTTTTTAGTTAATTAGTTCTCCTATATAAACCCTCCAACCCTGTCGTGTTACTCCAGACAAGCTCATCACCGTCTGGAGCATCCAACAAAGAGGAGCCTCCAAACAAAATACGTGAGCGAAAGTAGCAGAACACGCATATTCCCAGCCGAGCTTCATGACGACCATAACTGCTAGTGCTAGTCCAGCCATGCAAGAAGCGGCAAAGACGCCAAGCGCCTCGCCACCCCGTGCCATGGCCGCCCCAACGGCCTCGCCGGCTCGCTACCGGCCTTCGCTGCTGGTCATATTCAGCGCCTGCCTCGTCCTGATCGGCGCCGGCGGGCCGCTCTTGCTCCGCGTCTACTTTGTCCACGGCGGGCAACGCCTGTGGCTCTCCGCGCTGCTCCAGATCTCCGGCTGGCCGCTCCTCCTCCCGCCCCTGTGCGTCTCTCTCTTCCGCGGCCGTCGCCACGGCATCGCCAACCTCCTCCTCCCGCTTCGCCTCGTCGGCGCGGCCGCCGTGCTAGGCAGTTTGTACGCTGTGTCGTGCTTCGTGTACGCGATGGGGTCTCAGGCGCTGCCGCTGTCCACGTCGTCATTGCTGCTGGCGACGCAGCTTGCCTTCACGGCCGTGTTCGCGTTCCTCTTCGTTGGGCTCCGCTTCACGCCCTTCTCCGCCAACGCCGTCATGCTGCTCATCATCGGCCCGGCAGTGCTCGGTGTCGGGCCGGGGTCTGGGAAGCCGGCTGGCGAGCCATCCAAGACGTACTGGACCGGGTTCTGCGAGGGCATCGCTGCAGCGGCGCTCGCCGGGCTCGTACTGCCGCTCGTTGAGGTCGCCATGGAGCGATACGGGCGCCGGACGGGACCCGCCGCGAGGACGCCGCCTCCTTACTCCACGGTGATGCAGATGCAGGCCGTGATGGGCGCCGCTGGCACGATGGTGTGCCTGCTCGGCATGGCCATCAAGAGCGACTTCGGGGCGCTGCGGAGCGAGGCGGCGACGTTCGGGCTCGGCGAGACCAACTACTACCTGGTGCTCGTGTGGGACGCCGTGTCGTGGCAGCTGCTCAACCTGGGCATCATGGGGCTCATCACCTGCGCCTCCTCGCTCCTCGCCGGCATCATGATCGCCGTCCTCCTGCCGCTCTCCGAGATCCTCGCCGTCCTCTTCCTCCACGAGAAGTTCGACGGGCCAAAGGGCATCGCACTGGTGCTCTCCCTCTGGGGATTTGCCTCCTACATGTACGGCGAGAAGGTCCAGCAGAAGAAGGTGGAGGCACAGAAGAGCGAGCTGCTGCAGCAGCAGGTGGCGAGGAAAACCGGAGACCTGGAGCTGAATGCCCCTTGATATTATTGGTGTAGTAAACTTTTTATTTTTTGCCATTCAAAAGTACAAACTATAGTATAGAGACAAACATTTCGTAAGACATTCTTTCATTCTATACCAGCTAGGTAGCACAAAGAAATCATGTGGTACCGTTGAGTTAATAATGCGTATTCAGAAATGTTCATTTTGTATAAAATGCCTATTCAGAAATGTTCACTTCTCGGAAGTGGGAGATGTGAGTACGCCATCGTGATCTGAGTCGCCGTTGAGTCCTTCCCGTCATTCTCCTTCCTTCCCCTCCCCTCTGATCTTGCGTTCGGGCTGATCCAGGGGCAACCTTGCATTGCTTCCTGGCCTTGGTGTGGTGGCGGCGGTAGGGTTTTAGGTTGTGAAACTTCCCCGGGGCGTTGAACCAGTTCGGCGATGGGTGCCACAGCATCGGCTTCGGCTGTTCGCAAGGACAAGGAACTTGAGGATCTGATGAATGGATTGGGCATTGATGAAGGAGAGATAGATGACCTGATCTATGAGGATGTGATGCCGGTAGAAACTATGGAGGCTCGGTGGCTGGTGATCAGCAAAGTGCATACAAACCATGAGTATGGTGATTTCTGGTTTTACAAGAATACGAGAAGCGCATAGATGTTAGAAATCCTCTGAAAAATCATGTATCAATCATTAAGAAGAAGAAAACACAGATTTTCAAAGTGAATTACGAAAGACTCCTGGTGATAAGAGAATGATATTCTACCAAGTAATGGTGTATGGATCCACAGTCCACCATTGTTTTGAGATCCATGCCATGTTTTTCAGAAAACTTTGTTTTGCTTTAGGGTTTTTTCTTCTTTGAAAGTGTAGCATAATGTTTTGCTATATACCTTTGTCTACCAGCAAATTCGATCGGAAACAAGTCCATTCTTATTTGTCGGTACACAACTATATATTATGGTACACTTTGAAACAAGACAAAAACTCAGCGAAACATTATGTAACACTTTGTACCGAGACAAAGTTTGCAAACTGTCAAATAGCGTACTAGCACCAATCTCAAAGTAATAACAAACGGGGATGCATACATGATATATCCCGTGCATGGTAGAAAAATCACTCCCAACATTGACCTTGACGTTTGATGAGTGTCTTGTTATGTTGACATACTGTACTAGTGAAAAGAATGAAGCAGCAATACTTATCCATTACAATTCACAAACCGACCCAATCAAGTGTGGGTGCAACAGCAAAATTTCAGTTTTCCGCAGGAGTATGACCGGGCCAGTAGCGTACACACCTTATTGATTCGGCAATTTCTGTCAAAGTTCTAATTAGTTTATCTAAGCAATTGGTATATAGTACTTACACATGTCAGAATGTCCAGAGAATTTTCCACAAAAGATCGTCCTTTTCTGAAGAATGGCTTACAGTGGCCTCTCAGTATTCTTGTCCTTATTATATGTGGTTTCAACTTCATCGTTGATCTTTGCAGTTTGAACCAATCAATCATGCGTGACTATATCTGCTGCTACATTTCATACGACGAGGAGCTCGGCTGCTAAGAAAAATAATCCTGAAAAACTAACACCTCCTTGCGCACTTCCCTTTCTAGTTTTTTTGCTGGTATGAAATAAGTATACCAACACCCTCCAGACTCCAAGGCAAAACACTTCTTGATCTTGAGGGCCTAACCACCTGCAACATTGATGATCCGGATAGAGAGAATGCTGGTCGATGGAGTAATTGACCGAGTTGATTTTCTTGCAGTAGGTGAAGTGTTTTCGTCGCTTGGACCGTTGAGAATCCAACGGAATGCGCATAGGCTGGAAAATGAAACAAAACATTACTCCTTCTATGGATTGTTTTCTGAACATACTGCTACCAACTTCTCACATACATACCTTTCTCAACGACGGACGACCCAAGAGCCTTGTATGGTAAGGGCCGGCGCACTTGCAGTGTTTGGTTCAGTAGTTTATTAACACGTTGAGTTCATGTTGCATAGCACAAGTCTCGTGAGATAGCAATGACAGTTTCGATCTCTGCCTGTCCACATGGGTGACCGACTTACACAAATTCTTATAGGCAATTTGTGAGTCTGCATGCATTGGTGACCTGCTTAGTTTAAACCCACAGGACGACCCACGGAACAAAGTACAATTAGCTCAAAGTACAACTTAACCAACAAAATGCCAACATACACTCCCACAAAAGTAAACAAGAATGCAAGGTTCTAAATCGTGTTTTTCTCAGCTTCGCGGCGAGAGCTGAGCGGCTATAGTAGGGTATCGCGGAAGAAAGAAAGTAAAAGCAAACCAAAAACAAATAATCCAACAATTAACTAATTAACTAGGGATGGATGATTTATTTTTTTGCCAGGTTGCAACATCATGAGAGTTGATAGGAGTAGTCGGGACGTAATCGTCAGCTGGCCAAAAATTCAGGATAAAAATCGGTGAACAAAAGATTGGATGCTAACTTGTTAGGTTTAATTTTCATTGTCGTTATGGAATAAAATTTCGTGTATAATTGATTACATACTGTTTATGGTACAGATACACTTACAAAGTACTACCTCCGATCCAAAATAAGTGTCGCCGTTTAGTTCAAAACGGCGACACTTATTTTGGATCGGAGGTAGTACCAGATTTGGCTTAAAGTGATGCAAGCCATGCTATAGCGGCCTATGACATCGGTACAAAATACCATAGCTTAGTTTTTATGCTCCCAAAAAGTTAACTATAGCACAGCCATAGCTAGCAATTTAAACCATTGCATTTGCATGAATGCCTACATACATACATACATACATACATACATGTCTTAGAAATTAGATTGCCGAACAAATTAAAATAAGCTAGTACGAGAATCTTCCAAGATAAAGAAATATGATGTTGCCAAATTGGGGATAACAAGGCACATGCGTCCTAATTACTCTGTCCCGGCGGTGGCTATGCAGAACAAGGGCCAAACATGCAGCTCAAAGCTGCACTTTCTCCGGAGGCGCCTCTCCTTTGTTTTCTTCCTGCTAAACAATCACCACGTCTAGGTACATGCATGTGCTGAGTATGCAGAGTATTAGAGAATATTTTGTTGTAGCTAGGCTAGGCTTAGTATTTTTACCCGTGCCGACGTGGACTATACCGACGATACACGTCAGCTGTTGGTATTGAGAAGTGGTGGTTGGTCATGGACTATTAGGGTGAACTTACACATGTCAAAATACCATGAGAGATTTCCACAAAAGAGATATCTTTTCTGAAGAATGGCTTACGACGGCCTCTCTAGATTTTTGTCCATGTTATAGGTGGATTCGCTTCATCGTTGATCATTGAAGTTTGAATATCTAGCCAATCAATCATGCGCCACTGTATCTGCTGCTACATTTCCTACTACGAACAACTCGGCTGCTAAGCAAAGCAATCCATGGGAAACTAATCAACATTCCCTTTTTGGCCTTTTCCTACTACTACCAATTAAGGGTACCAACCCTCCTAAACTACAACGGAGAAGACTTCCTCGATCGGATGATAAGATCTGGCGGGTCCTAACCACCTGCACCATCGATGAGAGAGAGAGAGAGAGAGAGAATGTTGTGTCGATGGAGCAAGAGCAACTCTAGCAGACCCCGCATCCCGTCCCGGCCCGCAAAAAATTTTAGAGGGCGCGGCAAAATCCCGAGCCCAACCCGGAAAAACGCGGGTTTTCCCCTCGCGGCTGCGGTGCCCTGCATATAAGCGGAAGTGGTTGGTGGGGGAACATTTCATCCCGCGCTTTCTCACACCAACCACCTCTCCTCTCCCCCCTCGCGCCGCCGCCGGCCGCCGCCCAAGATTCAGGCGACCACAGCCGGCAGGAGCATGCCGGAAGGCCGCCACGCGCACGAGGCCTCCCCCCTGCGTCGGCAGGCCGCCGGATTTGCAGATCTGCGACACTTCATCGCGGGCCGCCGGATTTGGCTTTTTCCGGCCGCCGGTTGCTGCCCCAAGCGATGGAGTGGTCGGGGAGCCTCTCCCGCAGCCCAGGCAAGGGCGCATCGCCGCATGCAGGTACGAGTTCGTCCGCCCGCCGTCGCCGAAGGTTTGCGGGCAGGGACTCGTCTGGCCGTCCGCCGGGCTCGGCGCTCGCGCAGCGTCTTTGTGGCTTGCCGATGCCGCTCATAGAGTGCGACGACTGCACGCGGAAAGTGTAGGACGATTGCGCTGGCTCACTTCGAGCTTGCTCATTCTTTTGTGTAGGACGATGGATGCTCATTTTGGTTTTGGGAAGGGCAATACATTGATTTGTTGATAGAAAGAAATTTAATAGATGTTAGTGCACTCCTTAGTACAATCGAAGGCAATGATGCGGCTGCATGTGCAACTAGAGGGAAAGCAACATCTACTTCTTCCGAACCAAAGATGAAGAAAGAAGAATGCAAAATCAAGAATCCACAGATCAACAACGAATGCATGGAGAAGATGTTAGTCCAACTAATGGGAGCAGTTATGGAAGTTGGAAATCTTCTAAAATGCATACTTGTAGTTTTTGTTTTCTTTGATCTTGCTATTCTAGCAAAGATTTGGTGATGCCTTTTGTATCCAATGTTGTTAATAAAGCAAAGCAATGCAATATGCTAGATCAAGTTAAGTTGCAAATTTAAGTTCTGCGGGCCGGGAGAAGCTGCGCCAGATCAGACGCCGCAACCCAACCCGTAAAAAAGCATATTCTGGGAATATCTTTTTTTAGGGTCCATTATGCGGGGTCTGCAACTACGGCCGTCCGCGCCGGCCCGCAAAGACGTTTTTTCGTGAACTGCAAAAACGTTTTGCGAGTCGGGAGGATACGGGGTCTGCTAGAGTTGCTCTAATGGACCGAGTCAATTTTCTCGTAGTAGGTGAATGTGTTTTCAGCGCTTTGATAATTGAGAATGGAACGGAACACGCGCAGACTTGAAAGTGAAAGAACGTCAATAATGTACTGTTTGTTTTCTGAACTTATTGCTACCAATTTCGCGTACGGCACCCATGCGGTCATCAATTTTACCATCGTCAACTACGGATCCCAAATACCTTGCATAGTGTAAAAAAAAATCTTATATTAAGTTATCGAGGGAGTACTTGACTGTCAAACGCACGTCGAGATAGCAAAATGACAATTTCAATCTCTGCTTAGGCACAAGGTTGAACAAAAAATATATGCAATTTGATAGACCCCAACTTACACAAAATATGGATCCGAACTAAATAAATTACAGGATGCCAACATGCAAAGAGGAGTAGATTAGTGACTGAACAAATAAAATGAAGGTACCAAATCCTTCAAGACAACAAGTCACATGCGTTCCAATGACTCGGTCCTGCCGCTTCTCGTTCGTTTTTTTTAATTCAAAAAAAGGGGTATGTATTAGAGAAACTTTTGTTGTAGCTAGGCTAGGCTTAGTAATTTAGTGGAGCCGACGTGGAATAGACCGATGATACGTGGTGGTTGGTTATATATATGGACGCGGAAACGGAATGCTTACTGGAAAATGGTTAAATAATACGCCGCACAAGTCTAAGCTGACCGTTTTGCTCACATGCATGCAAGTTGCTCCTGCGTGCCCTGGTCAATGAAACAAGAGTCATCCTTACTCGGTCGTGAGCCGTGCCCATGACACAAAACCTACTCCCTGGTCAAGTATCAATTGATTCTTTTGGACAACAATAAATTTGTTCAGATTAATTCATGCAGGATTTTGAACAGTTTCAGGGGAATTCATAAGTACATAAGAGACATGTACCATGTCATGACTGAAGCTGAAAACAGGAAACTATTATATGTCAAATAGTATTGCTTTTATGTTTTTATACCGAGTCAATTCAATCACCAAAATAGGACAGGGAATTTATTAGGTGCATGAAAACAAAAACAAAATGTGTCCTCCTCCATCTTCCCCCTTCAACCTCGGAACTCCATGCCGCGTAACTTCTTCTCCCAGGAACTCGACTCGTCCTTGCAATTTTTAGGTGACTAAGAGCAATTCTAGCAGAGTAGCCAAAAAAAAACGATCGTCAAAATCGCTATAGTGATGGCAGGCTAAAAAAATATGCACTCAGAATCGCTATATATTCTAGCCTCCAAATTTCATCTGCCCCATGGGGCCCACTCGCTAAAGGGACGTTTTTTTCCTCGACCTCTCTTCCATCTCCACCATGAGATGAGGGACCATGTGAATTTATTTTCATGCCACACGGTTTCATAAGTTGGCACACGGACGTTAAATATGAAGGCTCGGAGGCCAGATATGGAGGACTCTACGTAATGCACGGGATAGTGACTCATACGGGGCTCTGCTGGAGCTGTTTTTTTTTTCATGTGCTCCATATGATGGTTATTATGAAGTCTTGGTGTTTCGCGAGATACTTTTTAGGTGGGGTCGGGTTGTCGGGTATGACATGGTGGACGTGCCTGGGCTGGATATGGGGGGTGCCGGTCACTCCGGCCGTTTGATGGGCCCGTCTAGGTCAAAAATCGTGACCAAGCGTATATGGCGGGTTTGAGAAATTCGGCTATACCTTACAAATAGCAAACACCGCACGAAAAATATTTACTCTAGCTGAACGCAAGATATGGAGTACAGTACATACACTGCCATCATTAGCAGCGCTTCCGGACAAATATATCATGAGTTCAGAAGATATAGACCGGAGAGCTCATTGTTAACTGCTACGTGTGTACTTCTCTCCTCCTTCCTTTAGGTTTGACCCACCTACTTACTATTTTTCTCCTGATTAGGTCTCCTATATGAACTCTACGACCCTGTCATGTTACTCACAAGCTCATCACCATCTCGGGCATCCAACAAACAGGAGCCTCCAAACAAAATTCGTGAGCGAAAGTAGCAGAACACGCATATTCCCAGCAGAGCTTCATGGCAACCATAACTGCTAGTGCCATGCAAGAAGCGGCAAAGACGCCAAGCGCCTCGCCGCCCCGTGCCATGGCCGCCCCAACGGCCTCGCCGGCTCGCTACCGGCCTTCGCTGCTGGTCATATTCAGCGCCTGCCTCGTCCTGATCGGCGCCGGCGGGCCGCTCCTACTGCGGGTCTACTTTGTCCACGGCGGGCAACGCCTGTGGCTTTCCGCGCTGCTCCAGATCTCCGGCTGGCCGCTCCTCCTCCCGCCCCTGTGCGTCTCTCTCTTCCGCGGCCGCCGCCATGGCATCGCCAACCTCCTCCTCCCGCTTCGCCTGGTCGGCGCGGCCGCCATGCTAGGCAGTTTGTACGCCGTGTCGTGTTTCGTGTACGCGATGGGGTCGCAGGCGCTGCCGCTGTCCACGTCGTCGCTGCTGCTGGCGACACAGCTCGCCTTCACGGCGGTGTTCGCGTTCCTCTTCGTTGGGCTTCGCTTCACGCCCTTCTCCGCCAACGCCGTCATGCTGCTCATCATCGGCCCGGCAGTGCTCGGTGTCGGGCCGGGGTCTGGGAAGCCGGCTGGCGAGCCATCCAAGACGTACTGGACCGGGTTCTGCGAGGGCATCGCTGCGGCGGCGCTCGCCGGGCTCGTACTGCCGCTCGTTGAGGTCGCCATGGAGCGATACGGGCGCCGGACGGGACCCGCCGCGAGGACGCCGCCTCCCTACTCCACGGTGATGCAGATGCAGGCCGTGATGGGCGCCGCCGGCACGATGGTGTGCCTGCTCGGCATGGCCATCAAGAGCGACTTCGGGGCGCTGCGGAGCGAGGCGGCGACGTTCGGGCTCGGCGAGACCAACTACTACCTGGTGCTCGTGTGGGACGCCGTGTCGTGGCAACTGCTCAACCTGGGCATCATGGGGCTCATCACTTGCGCCTCTTCGCTCCTCGCCGGCATCATGATCGCCGTCCTCCTGCCGCTCTCTGAGATCCTCGCTGTCCTCTTCCTCCACGAGAAGTTCGACGGACCAAAGGGGATCGCGCTCGTGCTGTCCTTATGGGGCTTCGCCTCCTACATGTACGGCGAGAAGGTCCAGCAGAAGAAGGTGGAGGCGCAGAAGAGCGAGCTGCTGCAGCAGCAGGTGGCGAGGAAAACCGGAGACCTCGAGCTGGCTGCCCCTTGATATTATTGGTGTAGAATTATTGTTTTTGCCATTCAAAAGTACAAACTATATAGTATAGAGACATACATTTCGTACGACATTATTTCATTCTGTTCTACTCCCTCCGTTCCAAAATAGATGACTCAAATTTGTACCTAAAGTTGGTACAAATTTGAGTCATCTATTTTGGAACGGAGGGAGTAGCTAGGTAGCACAAAGAAATCAAGTGGTACTGTTGAGTTAATAAAGTGTATTTAAAAATATTCTTTTTGTATAAAATGCCTATTTAGAAATGTTCACTTCTCGGAAGTGGAAGATGTGAATATGCCATCCTGATCTGGGTCGCCGTTGAGTCCTTCCCGTCGTTCTCCTTCCTCTCCCCTCCGATCTCGCGTTCGGGCTGATCCAGGGGCAACCTTGAATTGCTTCTTGGCCTTGGTGTGAAGGCGACAGTAGGGTTTTAGGTTGTGAAACTTCCCCGCCGCCCCCTGTATATCTATTCTCTCTCTTGTAATGGTAACTTTGGTTCGAATATATGGTTCAGGCCCGCGTAAGCCTGCCATTGACGCGTAAAAAAAACTTCCCCGGCGCGATGAACGAGTTCGGCGATGGTGGCCACATCATCGGCTTCAGTTGTTCGCAAGGACAAGGAACTTGAGGATCTGATGAACGGATTGGGCATTGACGAAGGAGAGACGATAGATGACCTGGTCTATGAGGATGTGACACTAGCAGAAACTATGGAGGCTCGGTGGCGGGTGATCAACAAAGTGGATACAAACCCTGAGTATGGTGATTTCTGGTTTTACTAGAATATGAGAAGCGCATGGGATTTAGCCCAGACTGTCAAATTTTGATCTTTGGGCAATAATCTTTATACTCTGCACCTTTCATGCCTTGGAGATTGCGACAAGGTGATGGATGGGGGGGCTTGACTTTCCGAGGGCGATTAGTTTTGCTAGCTCCATATGAAGGATTCACCAAACCATCAAAGATTGACCTCAACACTTTCAAAATAGGGTCAATTACATTTCAGCCCCTAACTCGAATAACCTACTCACATTTACCCCTAATTTTGAAGCGTGCTCAAATTTGCTCCTCTTTCGTTAAGTGTGGTTATACAAATGCCCTTCCGTACATTTTCCGTCCGGTCAAAGGCCTTTGACCGTTACATTTTTCTATACGCGCAAGGGACTTTCACTAGACGGAAAATGTACGAAAGGGCATTTCTATAACCGTACTTAACGGAAGAGGGGTAAATTTGAGCACACTTCAGAATTAGGGGCAAATTTGAGTAGTGGGTTCCAATTAAGGGCACAAATATAATTGTCCCTTCAAAATATGGATATGATTCCATGATCTGACGGATGGGTTTGGCCCTCTGATGAAGCTTCTTGTTGGAAAGGTCGGCGAGTTTTATGCAGAGGAACAGGGTTTCGGTGATTTTGTTGGTAACTTTTATAGAGTAAAGGTTATATTAGATGTTAGAAAGCCTCCAAAAAATCATGTATCAATTGTTAAGAAGAAGAAAACACAGATTTCCAAAGTGAAGTACGAAAGGCTCTTGGACACAAGAGAATGATATTCTACCAAGTAATGGTGAATGGATCCACATTCCACCATTGTTTTGAGATTCATGCCATGTTTTTCAGCAAATTTTGTTTTGCTTCAGGGTATTACATTAGAGTTTTTTCTTGTTCCAAAGTGTAGCATAATGTTTTTCTGTATACCTTTGTCTACCAATAAATTCGATAGGAAACAAGTCCATTCTTATTTGTTGGTACACATTTATACATTATGGTACACTTTGAAACAAGACAAAAACTTAATGAAACATTATGTAACACTTTGTAACAAGACAAAAATTGCATGCTGTCAAATAACGTACTAGCATGAATCTCAAAGTAATAACAAACGGGGGTGCATGCGCGATGTATCCCGTGCATGGTAGAAAAATCACTCTCGACATTGACCTTGAAGTTTGATATGTGTCTTGCTATGTTGACATATTGTACTAGTGAAAAGAATGAAGCAGCAACACTTATCCATTATAATTCACAAACTGACCCAAGCAAGTGTAGGTACAACAACAAAATTTCAGTTTTCCGTAGGAGTATGACTGGGCCAGTAGCATACACACCTTATTGACTTGGCAATTTCTGTCAAAGTTCTAATTAGTTTATCTAAGCAATTGGTATATAGTACTTACACATGTCAAAATGTCCGGAGAAATCTCCAGAAAAGATCTACCTTTTCTGAAGAATGGTTTACATCGGGCCTCTCGGTACTTATGTCCTTATTATATGTGGTCTTCGCTTCATCATTGATCCTTGCAGTTTGAACCAATCAATCATGCGTGGCTACATCTGCTTCTACATTTCATACGAGGAACAGCTCGGCTGCAAAGAAAAACAATCTTGAAAAACTAACATCTCCTTGTGCACTTCCCTTTCTACGTAGCTTTTTGCTGGTATGAAATAAGTGTACCAACACCCTCCAGACTCCAAGGCAAAATACTTCTTGATCTTGAGGGCCTAACCACCTTCAACATTGATGAACCGGATAGAGATAGTATTGGTCGATGGACTAATTGACCGAGTCGATTTTCTTGTGGTAGGTGATGTGTTTTAGTCCCTTGGATCATTGAGAATCCAACAGAATGCACATAGGCTGGAGAGTGAAACAAAAAATTCACTCCTGCTATCGATTGTTATCTGAACCTACTGCTACCAACTTCTCACGTGCAGACCTTCTCAACGACGAACGACCAGAACCTTGTATGGTAAGAGCCGGCAGACTTGCAGTGTCTGGATCAGTATTTTATTAACACGTTGAGTTCATGTTGAAGAGCACAAGCCTCATGAGATGGCAATGATAATTTTGATATGTGCCTATCCACAAGGGTGACCGACTTATACAAATTTATTATAGGCAATTTGTGACTCTGCATGCATTGGTGACCTGCTTAGTTTAAACCCACCGGGTGACCCAGGAAACAAAGTACAATTAGCATCTGCTTAGTTTAAACCCACTGGGTGACCCAGGGAACAAAGTACAATTAGCTCAAAGTGCAACTTAATCAACAAAATATCAACATACACTCCCACAAAAGTAAACAAGAATGCAAGGATTTAATCGTGTTTTTTCGCAGCTTCATGATGAGGTATGAGCTTTTTTTAACACAATACAATCAAAGTCACTCACATATACGAGCATACACTCATTCCTATGAATGCACACACGCACACGATACCCCTATGAGCAACTCCGAGAGACTGAGCCAGCATCGCATCTTGAGAATGACGAAGTCATCACTGGTGCCTCGTAGTCGATGAGTACGTTTCCTTCCACTGAATGAACCTGCTGGGAATCCTGCAATAAATTCAGAAAAAATACAAGCACCAGTGTCAAGTCTACAACTTGAACCCTGGTTGGCTATGGATACAACTGTCCTCCTAACAATTCAACCATATGTTGGTTCACCGGTGAGGTCTAAGCTATAGCTATAGCGAGGTATCGTGGAAGATATTTATTTATAAAGCAAGAGAATAAAAGTGGAACAAAAAACACGGCTAACTAAGGACTAAAGAAACAAAAAAAATACTAAGGTGAACATGGGTGCACGTGTACCTGAATTGCAAAAAAAAAGTAAAAAAAAGGTCAAATAGTTTTGAAACTCTTTTGCAACAAGCATTTTCTAGTTTATTACTCAGATGTAAAGTTTCGCAATGAAATGACCTTTGTGGTCTTTTGGGCGAATAAAAAAAAGATACTATTGTTCTTGTTTTGGAGGTAGCTCACCACTCATTTCGAATGATAAAAATAGATACTATGTTAAGCTTACTATTCACACATTTTGTAGTAGCAATTATGTCTTTTTTGCCAGCAATATCACGGAAGTCATTTTGTCTCAAAACTTTACACATGAGTAATGCACCAGATGTTGCAAAAAAGTTTCCAAAATATTTGCTTTTTCAAATTTTGTTTTGCTAAACCGGGTACATGTGCAGGTTCCAAAAATCCACATTGCTAAAGAAAATCCAACAATTAACTAATGAACTTATTGATAGATGATTTATTTGCTTGCTGGGTTGCAACATCATCGGTGTTCATAGGAGTCGTCGTGAAGCTGTCGTTACCAGGTCAAAGCTTCAAGATAAAACGTCCAGCACACGATTATAAATTACGTGTACAATTGATCAAAAATTGTTTTTGTTACATGTACACTTACAAGGTAATAATTTTGGTTATAACTGATGGCAAGCTATGCTATTGTGACTAGTAGCTAGGATATTGTTACCAAGTACTATAGCTATGCATTTAGGCCTCGAAAAAGTTAGCTATAGCGGAGCTACAACGACCGAGATCTATTGACATGCCCGTTGGATTTAGAATGGACAGTCCAGATCGAAGGTAGAAATCTGTTTTCTGAAATGGGTGAAATATTTTTTTTGAAATGAGTGAAACATATTTTTTCAATCAAGTGAAATCAGTTTTTGAAATGAATAAAATCAATGTTTTGAAATGAGGGAAATGTGTTTTTCAAATGATATGACAGTAACTAATTGGTTTGCTGCCAAAGTTTGGCATTGCCAATATTTGGCGAGCCAACATTTGGCAAAACCAAAAGTTGCCAAAAATTGGCAACTTTTTGAGAGGTGGGCAAGAACCAATTGGTAGCCAACCAATTGAGAGCCAAATTTTTAGACTTGCCAACAATTGGCATGCCAATTATTGGCATCAAACCAATTAGGCTCTAAGTTTTTGAAATGGTGAAATTGTTTTTTGAATTGACTGAAATAAGTGTTCTGAAAAATGTAGCAAAATGAGTGAAGTGTTGTAGCCATGCACTGCTTATGTTGGCCGGTCTAGAGAGGGGGGCATGTTACGGTACTGTTCACCGGGATCTACAATTAGCAATTTAGATCCTCGCAAGAATGCCTACGTAAATATCAGCAAGTAGATTACGGAACAGATTAAAAGAAGCTAGTACTGCCAAAATCTTTCAAGATACAGAAATGAAGTTGCCAAGTTGCGGGCAACAAGGCACATGCGTTCTAATTACTCAGTCCCGGCGGCGGCCATGCGCGGACCAATTACCAAACACATGCAGCCCTAATTAAGCTGCACTTTCTGCGCAGGCGCTTCTCCTTTGTTTTCTTCCCGGTAAACAATCATCACGTCTACGTACATGCATGTGTGGAGTATGTATTAGAGAAGCTTTTGTTGTAGCTAGGCAGGCTTAGTATTTTACCGGTGCCGACGTGGACTAGACCGTTGATACACGTCAGCTGTTGGTATTTAGAAGTGGCGGTTGATTACTATGCACGCGGAAGCGCAGTGCTTGTGAAAATGGTCAAATTTGATTTAAAAAGACAGCATTAAACTTGGCACGAGCCAGATGGTCAAATTTGATTAAAATGAGAGAATGGTTAAATTAAACGCAGCACGAGTTCAGGCTCATGAAACGTTGACCGTTTCGCTCACATGCATGCAAGTTGCAGCTCCGCCCTGGTCAATGTATGAAGCAAGTGTCATCCCTTGCTCGGTCGTGAGTCGTGACATACAAGAACATCAGATGATTGTTTAGCTATTCAGTTTTGAGAGCTGCATATTATTGCCAATGAGCAAAATATATTTATATCTGATACTTGGATTGGTTGCAATTTAAAGATAACCTTTAGGAGATGTGTGGATAACAGGTTGCTGCTCCTTTGGTTTGATTTAGTGAGTATTGCTTAATCCTTGCATTTAAATGAATGGGGATGATCCTATCATTTGGAAGTTGGAATCTAATGGACTTTACTCTGTTAGATACATGTATGCTCTTGCCAATTTTAGGCGGATTGTTCCTGTTTATGTTCCTGCTATTTGGCAATTGATTGTTCCTCCTAAAATTCGTACATTTTTATGGTTTGTTTCTCATGACAAACTGCTTACTAGGGATAAGGTTTTCAAAAGATAGCATTTAGATGTCCCTTGTCTTTTCTATTGTGAAGCAGAATCATGCGCATGTTTTTTGACTATGTGATTGTTATTGAAGTTTGGAAAATTATCAGCTCTCTTACTAGCATTGAACATGTCACTTATGAATGCATGGCTAGATGGTGGGTTAGCAACAAAAAGAACCAAGCCAATAACCTTGTTCATGCCACTACTCTTTGGGCTATCTGGAGATGCAGGAATGATCTGTGCTTTAAACAGAACACTTGGCTTTGTTTACATGTGATCCCGATGAAGATTGCAGTAGCATGCTCCTAGTGAAAGATCATGTGGGGCGCATGGAGGAGATTAACGCTTTTATGCATTTCTGCTAATTCAATTCAATCGCGAAAATGGGACGGACTATTTATCAGTTTCTTGGAACAAGAAAATGGTGTCATCCATCTCTCCCCTTCGTCTCCCTCGTTGCTTCCGCGCCATTTGTCTCGGAGGAGGTCACGGCGAGCCCTCGTCTCGGGCTCGGCCTCTGAGCCTCGTGTCGCGTCGCCTTCTTCTTTTATATTTATTTTGGCAATTCAATTCAATCACGAAAATGGACATACTCCTTATCATCTGGCCGAAAACAAGAAAAACGGTGTTGAATATTTCTCCCCTTTGCCTTCGCCCCCCCCCCCCCCCCAACCCCCCTCGCAAGCCCGGCAAACCCTTGTCGAGGACTCGGCCTCAGCCCTCAAAGCTTCATGCCACATAGTCTTCTTCTCCAAGAAAATAGCCTAACTCTTGCGCCATTATCAAACAAATGAATATTAAACATGCACGAAAAATATCAAGATGAATGCAGGTGGAGTAGTACATACCACTGCCATTATTGGCAGCGCTCCGGGACAAATGTATCTTGAATTGAGAACATAACATATAGACTGAAGAGCTCATTGTTAACTGTTACGTGTGTACTTCTCTCCTCCTTCCTTTATGTTGACTGACTTACTAACTAAATTGTGTACGTAGTTAATTAGTTTTTTTCTCTGGGGTCGAACTCATTGTTAACATCTTCCTGCTCCTATATAAACCCCCACAAGCCTGTCATCTAACACACAAGCTCATCCCATCTTGAGCATCAAACAAACAGGAGCCAGTCCAAACCAAACTCGTAAGCCAAAGTAGCAATACAAGTACTTCTAGCTAGGACACGTCATGGCAACCTTAACTGCTAGTGCCAGTTCGGCCATGCAAGAAGCAGCGAAGACGCCAACCGCCTCGCCGCCCCGCGCCACAGCCGCCTCGACAGCTTCGCCGGCTCGCTACCGGCCGTCGCCTCTGGTCATATTCAGCGCCTGCCTCGTCCTGATCGGCGCCGGCGGGCCGCTCCTGCTGCGGGTCTACTTCGTCCACGGCGGCCAACGCCTGTGGCTCTCCGCGCTGCTCCAGATCTCAGGCTGGCCGCTCCTCCTCCCACCCCTGTGTGTCTCCCTCTTCCGCGGTCGCCGCCATGGCATCGCCAACCTCCTCCTCCCGCCTCGCCTCGTCGTCGCGGCCGCCGTGCTCGGCGGGTTCTACGCCGTGTCGTGCTACGTGTACGCGATGGGGTCGCAGGCGCTGCCGCTGTCCACGTCGTCGCTGCTGCTGGCGACGCAGCTCGCCTTCACCGCCGTGTTCGCGTTCCTCTTCGTCGGGCTCCGCTTCACACCCTTCTCGGCCAACGCCGTCTTGCTGCTCATCATCGGCCCGGCGGTGCTCGGTGTCGGGCCAGGAGCAGGGAAGCCAGCGGGCGTGACATCCAAGGCGTACTGGACCGGGTTCTGCGAGGGCATCGCTGCGGCGGCGCTCGCCGGGCTCGTGCTGCCGCTCGTTGAGGTCGCCATGGAACGATACGGGCGCCGGACGGGACCCGCCGCGAGGACGCCGCCTCCCTACTCCACGGTGATGCAGATGCAGGCCGTGATGGGCGCCGCCGGCACGATCGTGTGCTTGCTCGGAATGGCCATCAAGAGCGACTTCGGGGCGCTGCGGAGCGAGGCGGCGGCGTTCGGGCTCGGCAAGACCAACTACTACCTGGTGCTCGTGTGGGACGCCGTGTCATGGCAGCTTCTCAACCTGGGCATCATGGGGCTCATCACCTGCGCCTCCTCGCTCCTCGCCGGCATCATGATCGCCGTCCTCCTGCCGCTTTCCCAGATCCTCGCCGTCATGTTCCTCCACGAGAAGTTCGACGGGCCAAAGGGCATCGCGCTGGTGCTCTCCCTCTGGGGCTTCGCCTCCTACATGTACGGCGAGAAGGTCCAGCAGAAGAAGCTGGAGGCGCAGAAGAGCGAGCTGCAGCAGCAGCAGCAGCAGCAGGTGGGGAGCGAAACCGGAGACCTGGAGCTGGCTGCCCCTTGAAGACAGACAGACAAGTTTTGTGTGCGACTGCGCATGTAGTGTGGCTGATATACTGGTGTATAGTGAATTTTCTTTTTGCCTTTCATACATTGTGTACGATATTGTGTTTCATATTAGGTAGCACAGACAAATTAAGTGCTAGTACTATTCAGTTTTCACTTCCTTGGGTCGGTTTCTGAAATCTAATGGACAAGTATTGCTGCTTCATTCTTTCACTGAGATAATATAGATGTCAACATAACATTACTGTTTACTCTTCGATCAAGATGATAACCAGACTTCAAGTTCGATGTCTAGTGTGCTCAGCTTTTCCACCATGTCAAGAAATCAGCAGAACTTCTGCTATCCTGTTCAGAGAGACAGCGGTCAGCAGAAGAGTTCCACTCCCACATTTGAAAAGCAGCAGTGCCGATATTGTACTGTACTCATGGGCAAGAACTGAACATTTCTGAATTGTAACCTAATGTGAGTTCCACTCCCACACGCGCAGATATGTTGTCAAATAATTTCAGAATTTTTCAGAATGTGTAAATATGAATTTTTGTGGTTGATTTCATTAATCTCACCACCTAATGTGAGACCCTATACTAGTCTTCCCCAAGATTCTCTTACAAGATACAGAAGAACAAACCCATTCCATCAACTACGTATCATTAATCTATCAACAACTGATGACATAGTACTGTCATACTGTAACATATACCGACTTACAGTGCTGAAGACAACGCCTGGTGAGTATAAATTTGACTCCGTTCAGTTTTTCATAGCCACGGGCACAGCTGTGGGGAATACAGACACAACAAATTGGTGCATGTTATTGTTAAAGAGGGAATTTGGAGGCGAGATATACCAGAAAATAAACAGCCAACAGCGAAGAGAACTATATGAACAAGATGGTTCGAGCCATTCTGTACGATTTTGTTGTTTATTCTCCTCATGCTGTTCTTTAACCCTTCGTGAGCATCTGTCAGAGTCATTTACTGAAAAACATCCACAATATATAAATTAGAGATACTTCCGTTATCTCATAATATAAGTTGTTATTACAACCGTTATGTAATAATATCTTATATTATGGGACGGAGGAAGTAAATAATACTACAACTACAAGAGAAATTCCATGTTTCTAACATAAGCATACCATACGTCGGATCCCATTATTGGTTCTGTACCAGTTCTAGGAAAGCGGTAAAATGAATATACTAAGATATGTGCTTTTGTCTTCTGTAGAACACAAGTCGCCCAACTAGCTAACATAAGGCCAAAACCAGTGTATTGCCACTTTTATACAAGGATGGTTAGGCAACTAGTAGCGTGCAAAGAATTGTAAAGGATCGCCAATCGTGTTTGAAGAAATGGGCAGATGAGGTATGACTGATTGATATGTCATAACCCCGCAAAAAAAAAAAGATATGTCATAAACATATTAGTGATAGTTGTCATAAACATAATAAGGATGGATAGGTGTTTGGTCTATCATTATTCACGTACTAGCTGAAAGATGGGATCATTTTGGGACATGGCCTCTGAATTGATCTCTTTAGCAACCTGCAACACCAAACAAATGCCTTGTAAGGATAATAGCCCAAACAAAATTATCAGCATTAGGACATCATGGCTCACATAGTCGCATGGAGCATTGCACGATCGCACTACACGCTAAAGCTCTAGCCGCCCCAGTGGTTTCATTCAATTCCAAATACTATAACATGCACAGTATATTCTGTTCATACACGGTGCAGAAATCCATCAACCAATTACAACATCTACAATCAGACCTCTTAAACCCGCCTCATACGGTCGGCCGGGGCCGCCCAGTCACTGCCCGGTCACAATTTTTGACCCATACGGATCCGTCAAACGCCCTCAAACGTTCGGGTTGACCGGCACCCCCCATATCGAGCCCAAATATGGGATGGATATGGGGCGTCTGGGCACGCCCACCACGTCGGCCTGATGGTCCGGCCCCACACGGGAACGTCCGGAAACCCAGCAGTCCGACGGATGCCACGTCTGTCGCTGCGGTGTGAACGCCGCGTGGCGCCGCTCCGGCTCGCCGCCCAAGATGAATCCGGCTATTTAAGTCGGCCGGCGTCTCGCAACCCTAACCCATCCCCACCCCCCCTCTCCGCGCCGCCAGTCCGAACCCATCCACCTCCTCCCTCTCCCGCTCTGGCGCTCTGCCCACGCTCCGGTCGGAGCAAGATCGCCTACTATGCCATACTGACGTCGGAGCGCCGCTACGAGATCCAGCAGCAGATCCAGGCGAAGGAAGCCGCGCGCGCCGCCCGCATCACTGCCGGGCTGCCTTCGGACTCGCTGGAGCCGGAAAAGGAGGAGGAGCAGCCGGGGAAAGAGGAGGAGGAGGAGGAGATGGCTCCGATGGAGCTAGAGGTGGCGGAGGAGCCGGACCAGCAGGTGCCGGCCTTCAACATGGAGCAGGCGAAGGCGGAGTTCGCCGTCGCCCAGTCCGATGAGATGGCCGAGTAACAAGTCATCCTGGAGTCCATCCAGAATGAGGCCTATGTGGAGGCCAACCGGGCGTTTCTCCGGCGGGAGCAGGCGGAGTCCGACACGCTCTTTGCCGAGCTCAACGCAGAGATAGAGGCGGAGGAGACTGGAGCGGAGCAGCCGGAGCTGCAGCTGCCGCCCATGCTGCCGGAGCCGGGCACGGAGACCGTCGTGATCTCCGACGGGGAGTAGATAGGATTGACGTAGTACGTAGGCTCTATTTCCTTTTGCATGTCTTTATAAGGATATAAGAATCTAGTATGAGATATTCGGATACAACAAGTGAAATTTAAGTTATGCCTGGTCACTTCCCGCGGACGTGCTCGGACGCGTCCGCAGGCGTTTGAGGGGCCAGATTTGTCATATGTGACTGCAAATGCTCTTACTCCTTTTAGCTTGTTGAGCTGTCCATGGAGTCCGAGAATATGATAATCCAAATCTGCATCAACTGTTGAGCTTGACGAGGCACCTGGCCTAGCCGTTGGCCCTTCCATGCAGAACGGATAAGTGGGGGGAATATCAAGACAAAAATTGACAGCATCCATCTATTCTTGTATTCGAAGATAAAAACACAAGCGAACTCCGATGTACTGCCTCTGTAACTTTTTATAAGACGATTTTGTTTCATGTAGAATTGTTAAAAACGTCTTACATTTTGTTACATAGGTTTTACTACATACAGTAGAGACTAAAATGGGGGTGGGGCAAAAGAAACACATAACTCATGTTTGTCTAGAAGAAAAGCATAGAACTCGAGCAGCAACACCATGCTATGCGATACCATAACACATTTCGTGAATTGTTAACCTAACCGGAAATTCGCAGCCTGGAGAGGGGCGATCTCGAAAGGTCGGTGTAATGTATTGCGTACTTCTTCCGGGCTTCACCATGATTCATCAGTGGTGGTGGCGTGGATTGAAAACTCTTTTTAGGGAATGCCTGCTGGCACTTTTATTTATAACGTGGCAATGTTACATCAAGAAGTAAGGTAATAAGAAATCAGGAGCAACATCCACCCAAACATAGCTATCTTAGAATCAAAACAAGTCATAGCCAGAAAGTGTGCCAACATGTTTGCTTATCTGGGACAGTAATTGAAAGAGATTGATGTAATACCATGAGTGAAAGCAATCAGCAAGTAACGCTGAATTAGGTCCTTGAATATCCATCTTTCCGTTGCATGCATCCATCAGTTCCAAGCAGTTGGATTCCACTTCAACTTTTGAACATCCCATATCAAAGATCATTTGGAGCCCTCTCCGTAATGCTAGTGCTTCAGCAGGTTGTGCATTGTATGCATGATCAAACGTTTCAGAAGCTCCCGCAATCGCTTCCCCACGGCAGTTATGCAAGATCGCCGGTACTGCACCCGTACCATCCTCGAAGAAACACGCATCAGTATTCAGCTTGTATGACCCCGGCTGTGGTTTTTTCCATGTCTTTTCCGGGATCAAAACATTATGCTTCGGAGCATGGTTAACTGTGATTACTTGAATAGCAAAAGCTGAACTAGCGGCCTGCTTAATCGACTCACCCTTCACGGCCTCCCGACATTCCCACCAAATATACCACGCAGCTACCGCAACCGTTTCCTATAACCCAACTGAACTAGTGATTGAGCATGTGATTCCCTGCCGTGTGACTGATGCTATTTACAAAATGTGTGGCTTCTTATAGCTCTGGAGACCACTTAGCAAGCGGCGCAATCGGGATAACATGGACATGATCATCGCGGGACTTCGCTCCACCGCTAGCTCCATGGCTCCGCTGACTCCACCTCCACCTCCGGAGCCTGATTAGCTAGTAGCTTTATTTCATTTGCAGGGGTTTGATGTGTTGTGCCCCTAGCTCAACCTCTATTACTGTCTTATTGCACTCTTTTTCTTTTGCTTCTTCTTGAACCTAAACTGGTCATGTATGGTTGGTGTTGTTGCTTTATAATATAAAGCAGGCGCGAACCCTTTTTCGTATTAAACCCAACTGTCCAAGTACTGGTGATTTTGCGGGAGTCGCAAGATCTCCTCCATCACCACAGATCCTGATCGATCACTTTTTAGGTTTGTATCCACTATTTCATTCAAACCCAATGACTCCCAGACTTTGCGAGCTCTTGCGCAAGTGAATACTAAGTGCCGGATATCTTCAGGCCCCTCTGGACACAAAGGGCACTCGGGACTGACCTTAATATGTCGATTATGCTCCATGTAGTGCTCGCCAAACAATTTTTTTGACTTTACTCTGTACTTGTAGCTTCCACAGGACATCCCAAACCGGATTATCTCTAGTGGTTGCTCTCAGCCCAATCTTGCTCCAAATTGATGCTCCCATTCAATATAGTACGCAGGTCTCACTGAAAAGCAAAACGACTTTGTGGCATGCCATGCTACAAAATCCTCCAATAAGTGTTTAGACAATGGGATTTTCAAAATTCTTTCCATGTCTATTGGCAGAAATATGCTTCTGATAAGAGCTTCATCCCATGAATGGGTGGCTGGGTCAATAAGATCTTCCACTTTCTCAACAAGAGCTTGGCCCCTTCTGGTTAGAACCTTTCTTGTAGGGCTCTCTGATATCCATCGGTCATTCCAGATATTTATTTGAGATCCTGTACCCACTCTCCAAATATTACCCCTCTTGAAAGTTTGTAAACCTGCCACAATGCTCTCCCATGTGAAGGATGATTCGAACCTTGGAAGACCAACAGCGCGGAGGTTGCTTCTTTTTGCTCGGTCCGAGTCTGCGATCCTTGTCTGAACCATGGAAGATCAGACGGCTGAGGAGGGTGGAGAGGCACCTCTGGGCCTACCTGTCAAGACTATGTAGAGACCATACTGCTACGTGTTTCACCGGTAGCAGCATGAACAGTGCAGGACTACAATGACCGACAATCAATACTAGTAATTTGTCAAACAAAAACAATCAACGGTACCTGGAATGATCTCCCTCTATTTTAACTGAACATGGATAACCTGTTCATTGATACACAAGGCACGTCTCTTCAGAGAATTATTAATAACATTCAGTTCCACCGGTTAAAACTGCTTCTTTCTTTTAACTGCAATTTTGCTCTAATCAGGCTAACCTCAGAACAGCTTGGTCTACTGCTATTGCAGGAAGCAAAACGAAATTCAACCAAAGACAGAAGATAACAAAGACCAAACATGACAAGATGGATATGAACCCACAGATCGAACGAGCGGTTCAAGATGATGTGCACTGCAGCAAATGTCGCCAATCCGACTACAAATGATAGTGTTGTAGAGTGCATCTTTCTTTGACTGCATCTCACCTGCAATCAGCCTACTTTGTACTACAAGCATACAACCTCAGAACAGACTGCTCTTGCAGGAAGCAAAATGAAAATTCAATCGTAGACATCAAACAACACATTGAACGAACATGACAGGATGGATATGATGCCACAAATCGAAAAACCCAGTTCAAAGTGACACGAATCGCAGCAAACGACAACACCTATCAAACTACACATGGGCAACTCCCAGTTTGTCTGACACACAAAGTATACCACAACTGTATGCTAGTCCAAACCTATAGACATCACTAAGCTTGCAAAATACGGGCCTCCTGGAGTGCTTCCTGCAGGTGCTTTACAGCACTGTCATAGTACACAAAGCCCATGAACCAAAACTCGTGATTATCGACCGAGACCACCTGGATGTATTTCTCAGCTGCGTTTGTTCTGCTCGTCGAAGGATTAACGGACCTCAGCTGGGCTAGCGGGATGGCAACCTATTGTTCACAACACAGAGACAGTGTTAAATTACACAATCAAGCAATTTACAGAATAGCTTCTATAACTACAACATTTGCAAGTTACGGACTAATATCAGCAAATGTCATTGCTAAAATATGGTTCTGAACACAGTGCTCAGGCCAAAAAGAATGAACATGATCGATTCCATGAAGCATAGACAAAAGCAAACCAGATTAAACGATGCATCAGCATTACGTTCAACACGTTACATGACAATAATAATAAGATATCTTGTTCATTCCATATCCCTCCCTGCATTCCTAAATATAAGTCTATATTTAGAAACGGATGGAGTAGTTAGCATGTTTTCTTTCAATTAAAAGAGATGAGCTCCTGATTTAGATGAAATTAATTATCAATGTTATTATATACCAAAAATAACATTTAGCATCATTTACAATTAGTTGAGCAGATTTAGTTATTTCCTAGGCAATATGTGAATAACATGAAGTACCTTGTAATAGCTCCACTCATTTTTGTCCCCAACCTTGTATGCAAGTGGGTTATCACTACAGAAGGCCAACTTTACATTGGACAGGTAGAGCACACCCATAACAGGACCAGCAGAGGTTGACAGATAACATGCGAATGGCTTCTTGAGTTTTTCTTCAGGGAGGACATCAAACGTTTGATGGAAGATTTTCTCATATCCACCTTCTGCTATGACTTTGGTGATCTGGGAGACCCTGCCCATTGCTGCATCAGCAATACTTGGTCCAGTTTTCACTGTTACAAGGCATATAAGAATATGTTTAACATCTCATACTGTCACAAGACAATAATAATTGCTTCTGTATTCTATCATGTCATACTGAGAGCTCTGCACTATGATAGTCTGCTCAACAAAGCAAGCATGCCACAAGAATGTGACAGATAACTAATGTGTCTGAATGATAAGGGATAGGTGACACTTTCGGTGCAAAAGCTATCTTAATTCATGTGCACTGTTCATCACAGAGATTTAAATACAATTTAGAACATGGGAAAACGTTGGCACAATTTACCTAATATTCACTATGCATAATGCAACCAAACAACTGATACCAAGTCTCTCTTATGCTCATCTGCACCACAATCAACCCAATCACATAAAGCTAAAAAGCCACAGCACAAATCATATTCTATCACCATCAGCCTAGTTCGCAGACATGGACAATACATCCAATAAACTACTCCCAACTGAAGAGCAGCTTTAATTCAGTATATGCAATGCCCACCAAAATCCCAACACAAGCACTAACGAAATCCAGTGGAACAAGAATAAACTATAAATAAACCTCCTAAACTAATCTAGATATACTGGTCCAACAATCCCACCAGCATAATTCTCACAAAATCCAACGGTGCTAACCAGCAACACTGCTAAGCCTGCTAAATTCCGTGCTAGTGCAGTCCAAAAGCATAGCACGCACGAAACAACAGAGCATTAACAATTCGATCTAAACCGGAACCACTCAGCAGAAAGCTCGAGAATCGAATCTCACGGTGCTGCCAGAAGTTGCCGGCGGTGTTCTCCGTCTTGCGGGCGGCCTCGCCGAATCTCTTGCCCATCTTCCCCAGCACGTCCTTCACCGAGTCCATGGTGTCTGCAGAGACACGGCAGCGCCACGAAATCGTCAGGTTAAAAAAAGGGGGGGGCAATGCGAACCCTTCCGCAATCGGAAGCAAGATGGGACAGATTTGGGACTCACTCTTGGGGGGCGGCACGGAGCCGGCGGCGGGGCCGGAGACGTAGGGGTTGCCGGAGACGGGCGGCGGGGAGTAGGACGCGGCGGCGTGGTACGGGGGAGGGGGCGGCGGGGCCAGGTCCTCCGGCGAGAGCCTCGGGTACGCCGCGTGCTCCGAGGGAGCGGGCGCCGGGACGTAGTCCGCTGCGGAGGCGGCGGCGGCGGCGGGCGGAGGATGCATGTCGCCGGCGGGGAGGTGGGTGGGTAGGGCCTGGGCGTCGGCGGGTGGGTACTGGCAGGCGCCCGTTGGTCTCGCCTGGCGTACGATTTGCTTGCCTGGACGGGACCTAGGTGCCGCGTGTGGTCTGCGGCCTTTTGCCTTTTCTCTTTTTCTTCGGGGTTTTTAACGAGGAGCGGTCTCTATATATAAATCTTGAGAAAACCATGGTCATCTGAATAACACTGTGACGTCATCGCTCAGCGGTTTCTTCGATCTGGAAGCTCCCGAAAATGCTTAGCCACGAAGGCGTATGGCAGCCACAATATCAGCGCTGATACGGCGTGTGAATTGTCAAACCTGGAATGCTAGGAGTACGCGTGTGGGTCTGAGGTCCAGTCGTGCGTGCCGTGCTCCCTCCCGTGCACGCGTTAATGTCTGGAGGTCCAGCATGTTGCGTGTCTGTCCTCTAGTTGCAGCTGAGA
Source organism: Triticum aestivum (assembly GCF_018294505.1). Taxonomy (NCBI): domain Eukaryota; kingdom Viridiplantae; phylum Streptophyta; class Magnoliopsida; order Poales; family Poaceae; genus Triticum; species Triticum aestivum. The sequence continues at coordinate 470,262,642 of NC_057805.1, read as the reverse complement.
TCCAATCTGATCGAACCGTTGCTTCTCGCACACTAACGGTTGGATTAGTTCCTCCTTTCGAGTTCGGACCCTGAAATCCCAACAAAACTGGGATCTGCCTAACCTTTCTTTTAGGCTAAAAAACACACTCGCTTTATTGATTAGTGACAAGGTTCAAAGGGATATAACTACGGAAACACTAACGCCCATACGTGTGGGCGTTTGCATCTCGCCCACACGCGTGGATCCGCGTCCGTTTGTGGGTGCACGAATCTTGGCATGTTTGTGGTGCCACATAGGACTAGGCTGGTGTGTGGGCGTTCACCCGGTCGCCCACACGTCCGTTTCACCACGCGGAGGGGCCTGTGTGTGGGCGTTTAGCAGTTCGCCCACACATCAGTTTTCACTCACGTATAAGGGCTGGTGTGTGGGCATTTGCCATCTCGCCCACACACCCGTCTCTTCTCCCACACCCAAGCTGCCAGTTGCCATGCGTTTTGCAGTGTACATGGCAACTGCCCTAGTGTGCTTGCAAGCAGATGGCAGCTCTCTCTTTTTTTTAACCCCAACATGTCAGTTGCCATATGTTTTGCAGGGTACACGGCAACTGCCCCTAGTGTGCTTGTAAGCAGATGGCAACTCTCTCTTTTACCCGAACATGTTGTTTTGTCATGTCTCTTTGTAGCGCTACATGGCAACTGCTTAGTGTTAGTAGGTGGCAACCTCTAAAGTTTTCAAATCATGACAACTATAGTAAACCAACCATACATGGCAACAGCTGCAGTTGTCCAAAATGGCATCTGGCACTTGACCAGAGATGGCAACTGCAGTTGAGCAACCATGGCAACTGTAGTTGTCCGACATGGCAACTGTAGTTCAGCAACATGGCAACTGCAGGTAAACGGACATTGAAGAGGGTCCGGACCATGGCAACTGCGGGGACGCGTGGTGACTGTCACGCTCGGTGTGCGGGACCGGAGGTAGGTTGTTGAGAGAGGTCGTGTGGGCGTTATGCATTTTGCCCACACGTAGGCGTGTGAAAGGGACCGCAAGGGAAAAAAAGAGGCGTGTGGACGCTAGTTGTTTTGCCCACACATAGGCGTGTGGGCTGGTCCTCTTAGGCACCACACAAAACGTGTGGGCAGACCGCTTAACGCCCACACGTGTGGCAGTTATCGTCGTCCTATAACTAACATCAAAGGGCTGAAGAAGCCACAGATGGCGGCCTTTGAGAGACCTAGAGGGTATTTATCGAGACCATGTACCTTGATGGTTGATTCCCGCTCTTCAAAGATGAAAGAGTAGGACGCAAACTACGCAGAGGTGGCGATGATTTCTCTCACAATGCTAGCATAAACCCTTATTTTTCGCGAATACGCAAGGTGCGTATCTTTTCATTGATAGAAGGAGAGTACAAGCGTTACAACGCTTACAAGGCCATGTACGCTCTAGGCATGGTTTACAAGCGTGGGAGCAGATTAGAGTAGGGGGTATGCTCAGCCCGAACACAAAAACAGGAAATTACACGCCGGGGATGATGTTTTGTAACCCAATGGCGCCCGCCTTGGCCCAGAGGCGCGCCTCGTCCTTGATGGTATCAGAGGTGAGGGTGATCGATGACCTTGCTCCGTCACAGATGCATGCGTTGTGGTGCTTCCAAAGCCACCATGATGTCAGGATAATGAGAGAGGACAGGCCCTTACGCATGGAGGCCGGCGCGTGGTCGAGGGAGGAGCTCCACCAGGTTTGAGATGGCGTGTCAGGGTTGGGAAGGCTGATCGTCGCACGAGCCCATCCGAGGATCTCATGCCACACCTGGCGAGAGAAAGAGCAGCCTACGAGGAGGTGATGCATGGTCTCCTCCTCCTGATCACACAGAGCACAAGCTTCCTCGTGTGGTAGGCCGCGGCGTGCCAGTCGCTCCGAGGTCCAGCAGTGGTCTTGCATGGCCAGTCATAAGAAGAACTTGACGCGAAGGGGTGCCCAAGGTCGCCACGTGAGGCGCCAATGTGGGTCTTCACAAGCACCGATGAATAGTGCCTTATAGCAGGAACTCGCCGAGTATGTGGCGGAGGAAGTCCATCGCCATCGGAGCACGTCTGGCACGGGGGAGAGGTGGGTGTAGCGCACTAGATGCCAGAGCTCGACATATTGCACCATGGTCGCCAGCCCAAGTGCACCACGGATGTCCTGCACCCAAGAACGCAGGTATAGACCATCACGCACGCTACGCTCCTTCTGCAGGCGCCTCGGGACGAGCACACAGACGAGCGGGGCAATCTCGGCCGCCGATCAACCGTCAATCCAGTGGTCAGTCCAAAACCTGCAGGCGTCTCCTGCACCAAGCTGCCAAGTCGTGGAGGCTCTGAAGATTGCGCTCACGTCCGCGTCATGAGGTATGTGGAGGTGGCTCCAAGGGCGTGAGGCATCCGTACGTTGGAGCCAAAGCCATCGAACACGGAGGGAGATGCCCGTCCGGTGGATATCTCTGATGCCAAGGCCACCAAGGGAGATGGGGCGGCATATGCGCTGCCAGTTAACAAGGCACTGGCCACCATTGGCCTCGTCTGAACCTGCCCAAAGGAATCCTCGAATGATCTGGTTCACTTTCTTGATGGCAGTGTTGTTGAAGGCAATGGCGGTGAGGAAGTGCGTGGGGATGGCACAAAGGACATGGCGCACAAGGGATAGTCGGTCTCCTTTGGATAGCATAGAGGCCCGCCATGTGGAAAGCTTGCACCAAGCTTGTCAATGATCGGTTGCAAGCTCGTCGAGGAGGCCTTGCGGACGGAGAGGGGCAGCCCAAGATAGGTGATGGGGAAGTGGGCAACGGGGCACTGCATCTCCGAGGCGATAGTAGCAATGTGGTCGTTAGTGCATTGAATGGGAGTGGTCGAACACTTGTTGAAGTTGGTGTGCAGTCCGGATGCAAGGCCAAAGACATGTAGGAGCTTGCGCACGGTGGCAATGTCGTGGGTGTCCGGGTGGCAGAAGATAACCACGTCGTCGGCGTAAAGGGATATGCTCGAAGCCGCATGGTGTGTAGTCAAGCGGTGAAGGAGGCCGAGTTCCACCGCTCGGAGCAGCATGGAGTTCAGTACGTCGATGACCAGAGTAAAAAGCATGGGGGAGACCGGGTCGCCTTGCCGAAGGCCATGAGCGTGATCAATCGGTGGTCCCGGGTGGCCGTTGATGAGGACTCTCGTAGAGACCGTTGATAGGAGTATGGAGATCCATTCGCGCCAATGTGGCCCAAAGCCGAGATGATGCGGTATCTGGAGTAGAAAAGGCCAGGATACGCTGTCGAAGGCCCGCGCGATATCCAATTTGAGCAGCATGCGCGGTGCATTGAGGTTGTGCAGGAGGCGAGCCATCTGTTGCACCAGAAGATACTTGTCATGGATGCAACATCCCGCGATGAACGCACTTTGATTAGTAGAGACCATGGATCCCAGTCGTGGCGCAAGGCGGAGGGAGAGAAGCTTCGCGGCGAGCTTGGCGAAGATGTGTATGAGACTGATAGGTCGATAGTCGAAGAGAGATTGCGCGTCCGCACGTTTGGGAAGCAGCGTAAGGAGGGCCTCATTGAGCTTTTGAAAGCCTCTGTCGTTCATGGCGTAAAGCTTGTCGAATGCCTCACAGAAGTCATGCTTGATCGTGTCCCAACATGCAACTAGGAATTCAGAGGTGAATCGATCGGGGCCTGGCACCTTCCCGGCCGGCAAACTCTTGACGGCATTCCATATCTCTTCCTTGGTGAAGGGCGCATCGAGCTCAAGAAGTTCAAACTGCGGCACCCGGAGAGCGTGTAGGTCTAGGGTGATGTCGCGCTCAGAGGTGCTGCCGAGGACGTTGGAGAAGTGAGCAAAGGCCGCCTCGGCCATGGCATCATGGTCGGTGATGGTTTGAGAGCCAACTCCGTAGGCTAGACATTAGGTTTCTTTGCTTGCGGTGAGTGGCATGCACTTTGAAGTAGGAGACGTCTGCGTCGTCGCTACGTAACCATGAGAGGCGCACCCGCTGAGGGAGTCCTGGACTAAGGGGTCCTCGGGCGTCCGGCCTGTTGTCCATGGGCCGGACCGATGGGCTGTGAAGACATGAAGGCCGAAGATTCTATCCATGTCCGGATTGGACTCTCCTTGGCGTGGAAGGCAAGCTTGGCGATCAACTATGAAGATTTCTTCCTATGTAACCGACTCTATGTAACCCTAGATCCCTCCGGTGTCTATATAAACCGGAGGGTGTAGTCCGGAAAGGATATACGCATTACCATAGTCATACAGGCTAGACTTCTAGGGTTTAGCCATTACGATCTCGTGGTAGATCAACTCTTGTAATACTCATATTCATCAAGATCAATCAAGCAGGAAGTAGGGTATTACCTCCATAGAGAGGGCCCGAACCTGGGTAAACATCGTGTCCCCCGTCTCCTGTAACCATCTATCCTAGACGCACAGTTCGGAACCCCCTACCCGAGATCCGCCGGCTTTGACACCGACACCCGCTGCCATGCGATGGACCACTCAAGGGAAGCGAGACCCAGGTAAGATGCCTTGAGCTTGCGCCGGAGCCAAGCCTCGGGGCGGGAGAGGGGTCGAGAGTCTTGAGCAGCGTCAAGTCGTGCGATGAGCTCACGCGCCACCTTAAGCTTAATGAGACATTGCCAATCGAGCGGGCACTCCATCATTGAAGCTGCCTGGAAATAGCCTTTAGACGTGTCACGATCCGCCTGAAAAGATCGGCGTCCGGCATCACGGATGCGCAGGCCTCGGAGATCACAAGGTGAAAACCTTCCAGTTTCGGCCAAAACCTCTCGAAGTGGAATCGCCGCACCCCTGGGGGCGGGCCACGCAGTCAACCAAGAGCGGGCAGTGGTCGGAGGCCGCGAAGGAGAGGCAGTGCAGCAGGCAGTGCGGGTGAGCAATCTCCCACCGTGAGGTGCAAAGGATGCGATCATTGCGGACAAGCGTCGGGGCGTCGCGCTCATTGGACCAATTTGTATCACCGGCCGTGCATGTAAAGATCACGGAGCTCCTCATCGGCAATAAAACGCCTAAATCTGCTCATGACGCGGTGGTTGAGGTTCGAGTTGTTCTTTTCAGCGGCCAAAGCAATCATGTTGAAATCGCCGCCAACGAGCCAAGGGCCTATGCGGGATTCACGCACTTCATGCAACTCAGCAAGGAAATCGAGCTTGGGGTCATCGTCTTGTGGCCCGTAGACGCCTGTCAGCCACCAATGCCCATCACCGGCCAGCGGGGTGACCAGGGCAGTTACGTGGTGCTCACCGACCAGAGGGTTGGAGAGGGATATGGTAGAACGCCACCAGGCAAGAAGGATGTCGTCACGGGTGCCGGTAGCGGGGACAAAGAAGTAGTCCTCGAAAGAAGGACCTAGCATGTCCAACACGATGGAATCGGAGACATGGGCGAGTTTTGTCTCTTGAAGACAAACGATGCTAGGTGCGGCAGCGGAGATCACGCTACGAACGGCTGTGCGCTTGGCGCCGGGGTTAAGACCACGGACATTCCCAAAAACTGCCTTTAAGTTACACTCCATAAGGAAGGGGTTGTTGCACATTTGGGTCACAAAAATGGCCGACACTAGGCCTCGATGAGCCATCCTTGGGTGGAGGGCAGCATGGAGGGTAGCTGCCAACCGAAGAAGTCGGCGAAGGCTTGGAGCACGTCCATAGCCAGCGGCTGCTCGAAGAGAAGAGCATATTTGTCTAGCACATCGTTTGAGTTCGGTGAGTCATCGTTGGCAATAAGGCCTAGACGTCGAAGCAGCACTCTCTTGGCCTTCATCTCGGAGCTAAGACTGTTGGGGAATGTAGTAATTTCAAAAAAATTCCTACGCACACGCAAGATCATGGTGATGCATAGCAACGAGAGGGGAGAGTGTTGTCCACGCACCCTCGTAGACCGAAAGCGGAAGCGTTAGCACAACGCAGTTGATGTAGTCGTACGTCTTCATGATCCGACCGATCCAAGTACCGAACGTACGACACCTCCGAGTTCAGCACACGTTCAGCTCGATGACGTCCCGCGAACTCCGATCCAACAGAGCTTCACGGGAGAGTTCCGTCAGCACGACATCGTGATGACGGTGATGATGTTGCTACCGACGCAGGGCTTCGCCTAAGCACCGCTACGATATGACCGAGGTGGAATATGGTGGAGGGGGGCACCGCACACGGCTGGGAGAGATCAACAGATCAACTTGTGTCTCTAGAGGTGCCCCTTGCTCCCGTATATAAAGGAGCAAGGGGGGAGAGGTGGCCGGCCAAGGAGGGCGCGCCAAGGGGGGAGTCCTACTCCCATCGGGAGTAGCACTCCTCCTTTCCTAGTAGGAGTAGGAGAAGGGGGAAGGAGGAGAGAGAGGGGAAGGAAAGGGGGAGCGTCGCCCCCCTACTTGTCCAATTCGGACTAGAGGGGGAGGGGGCGCACAGCCTGCCCTGGCTGCCCCTCCTCTTCTCCACTAAGGCCCATTAGGCCCAATATACTCCCCGGGGGGGTTCCGGTAACCCCCCGGTACTCCGGTAAATGTCTGAAACCTCCCGAAACACTTCCGGTGTCCGAACATAGTCGTCCAATATATCGATATTTACGACTCGACCATTTCGAGACTCCTCGTCATGTCCGTGATCATATCCGGGACTCCGAGCTACCTTCGGTACATCAAAACACAAAAACTCATAATACTGATCGTCACCAAACTTTAAGCGTGCGGACCCTACGGGTTCGAGAACTATGTAGACATGACCGAGACACGTCTCCGGGCAATAACCAACAGCGGAACCTGGATGCTCATATTGGCTCCCACATATTCTACGAAGATCTTTATCGGTCAAACCGCATAACAACATACGTTGTTCCCTTTGTCATCGGTATGTTACTTGCCCGAGATTCGATCGTCGGTATCTCAATACCTAGCTCAATCTCATTACCGGCAAGTCTCTTTACTCGTTACGTAATGCTTCATCCCGCAACTAACTCATTAGTCACATTGCTTGCAAGGCTTATAGTGATGTGCATTACCGAGAGGGCCCAGAGATACCTCTCCGACAATCGGAGTGACAAATCCTAATCTCGAAATACGCCAACTCAACAAGTACCTTCGGAGACACCTGTAGAGCACCTTTATGATCACCCAGTTACGTTGTGACGTTTGGTAGCACACAAAGTGTTCCTCCGGTAAACGGGAGTTGCATAATCTCATAGTCATAGGAACATGTATAAGTCATGAAGAAAGCAATAGCGACATACTAAACGATCAAGTGCTAAGCTAACGGAATGGGTCAAGTCAATCACATCATTCTCCTAATGATGTGATCCCGTTAATCAAATGACAACTCATGTTAATGGTTAAGAAACTTAACCATCTTTGATTAACGAGCTAGTCAAGTAGAGGCATACTAGTGACACTATGTTTGTCTATGTATTCACACATGTATTATGTTTCCGGTTAATACAATTCTAGCATGAATAATAAACATTTATCATGATATGAGGAAATAAATAATAACTTTATTATTGCCTCTAGGGCATATTTCCTTCAGTCTCCCACTTGCACTAGAGTCAATAATCTAGATTACACAGTAATGATTCTAACACCCGTGGAGTCTTGGTGTTGATCATGTTTTGCTCGTGGAAGAGGCTGTTGGGAATCGTAGCATAATTTTAAAATTTTCCTACGCTCACCAAGATGCATCTATGGAGTATACTAGCAACGAGGGGAAAGGAGTGCATCTACATACCCTTGTAGATCGCGAGCGGAAGCGTTCCAATGAACGTGGATGACGGAGTCGTACTCGCCGTGATCCAAATCACCGATGACCGAGTGCCGAACGGACGGCACCTCTGCGTTCAACACACGTACGGTGCAGCGACGTCTCCTCCTTCTTGATCCAGCAAGGGGGAAGGAGAGGTTGATGGAGATCCAGCAGCACGACGGCGTGGTGGTGGATGTAGCGGGATGCCGGCAGGGCTTCGCCGAGCATATACGAGAGAGAAAGGTGTTGCAGGGGGAGAGGGAGGCGCCCAAGGCTGTCATGCTACTGCCCTCCCTTCCCCCCCTTTATATAGGCCCCCTGGGAGGGGGGGGCGCCGGCCAGAACCCATCTAGGGTGGGGGGCGGCGGCCAGGGGGGTGCCTTGCCCCCCAAGGCAAGTGGGAAGCCCCCCACCCTAGGGTTCCCAACCCTAGGCGCATGGGGGGAGGCCCATGGGGGGTGCCCAGCCCACTAGGGGCTGGTTCCCTTCCCACTTCAGCCCACGGGGCCCTCCGGGATAGGTGGCCCCACCCGGTGGACCCCCGGGACCCTTCCGGTGGTCCCGGTACAATACCGGTAACCCCCGAAACTTTCCCGGTGGCCGAAACTGACTTCCTATATATAATTCTTTACCTCCAGACCATTCCGGAACTCCTCGTGACGTCCGGGATCTCATCCGGGACTCCAAACAACTTTCGGGTTTCCGCATACACATATCTCTACAACCCTATCGTCACCGAACCTTAAGTGTGTAGACCCTACGGGTTCGGGAGACATGCAGACATGACCGAGACGCCTCTCCGGTCAATAACCAACAGCGGGATCTGGATACCCATGTTGGCTCCCACATGTTCCATGATGATCTCATCGGATGAACCACGATGTCGAGGATTCAGTCAATCCCGTATACAATTCCCTTTGTCAATCGATATGTTACTTGCCCGAGATTCGATCGTCGGTATCCCAATACCTTGTTCAATCTCGTTACCGGCAAGTCTCTTTACTCGTACCGCAATGCATGATCCCATGACTAACGCCTTAGTCACATTGAGCTCATTATGATGATGCATTACCGAGTGGGCCCAGAGATACCTCTCCGTCACACGGAGTGACAAATCCCAGTCTCGATCCGTGCCAACCCAACAGACACTTTCGGAGATACCCGTAGTGCACCTTTTATGCTATGCTTAGGATTGGGTCATGTCCATCACATCATTCTCCTAATGATGTGATCCCATTATCAACGACATCCAATGTCCATAGTCAGGAAACCATGACTATCTGTTGATCAACGAGCTAGTCAACTAGAGGCTTAGTAGGGACACGTTGTGGTCTATGTATTCACACATGTATTACGATTTCCGGACAATACAATTATAGCATGAACAATAGACGATTATCATGAACAAAGAAATATAATAATAACCATTTATTATTGCCTCTAGGGCATATTTCCAACAGTCTCCCACTTGCACTAGAGTCAATAATCTAGTTACATTGTGATGAATCGAACACCCATTGCGTCCTGGTGTTGATCATGTTTTGCCCTAGGGAGAGGTTTAGTCAACGGATCTGCTACATTCAGGTCCGTATGTACTTTACAAATATCTATGTCTCCATTTTGAACACTTTCACGAATGGAGTTGAAGCGACGCTTGATATGCCTGGTCTTCCTGTGAAACCTGGGCTCCTTCGCAAGGGCAATAGCTCCAGTGTTGTCACAGAAGAGTCATCGGGCCCGACGCATTGGGAATCACCCCTAGGTCGGTAATGAACTCCTTCATCCAGACTGCTTCCTGTGCTGCCTCCGAGGCTGCCATGTACTCCGCTTCACATGTAGATCCCGCCACGACGCTGCTTGCAATTGCACCAGCTTACTGCTCCTCCATTCAAAATATACACGTATCCAGTTTGTGACTTTGAGTCATCCAGATCTGTGTCGAAGCTAGCGTCGACGTAACCCTTTACGACGAGCTCTTCGTCACCTCCATAAACGAGAAACATATCCTTAGTCCTCTTCAGGTACTTCAGGATATTCTTGACCGCTGTCCAGTGTTCCATGCCGGGATTACTTTGGTACCTTCCTACCAAACTTACGGCAAGGTTTACATTAGGTCTGGTACACAGCATGGCATACATAATAGACCCTATGGCCGAGGCATAGGGGATGACACTCATCTTTTCTATATCTTCTGCCGTGGTCGGGCATTGAGCCGTGCTCAATTGCACACCTTGCAATACAGGCAAGAACCCCTTCTTGGACTGATCCATATTGAACTTCTTCAATATCTTGTCAAGGTATGTACTCTGTGAAAGACCAATGAGGCGTCTTGATCTATCTCTATAGATCTTGATGCCTAATATATAAGCAGCTTCTCCAAGGTCCTTCATTGAAAAACACTTATTCAAATAGGCCTTTATACTTTCCAAGAATTCTATATCATTTCCCATCAATAATATGTCATCCACATATAATATGAGAAATGCTACAGAGCTCCCACTCACTTTCTTGTAAACACAGGCTTCTCCATAAGTCTGTGTAAACCCAAACTCTTTGATCATCTCATCAAAGCGAATGTTCCAACTCCGAGATGCTTGCACCAGCCCATAGATTGAGCGCTGGAGCTTGCATACTTTGTTAGCATTCTTAGGATCGACAAAACCTTCCGGCTGCATCATATACAACTCTTCCTTAAGGAAGCCGTTAAGGAATGCCGTTTTGACGTCCATCTGCCATATCTCATAATCATAGTATGCGGCAATTGCTAACATGATTCGGACGGACTTCAGCTTCGCTACGGGTGAGAAAGTCTCATCGTAGTCAACCCCTTGAACTTGTCGATAACCCTTAGCGACGAGTCGAGCCTTATAGATGGTCACATTACCATCCGCGTCCGTCTTCTTCTTAAAGATCCATTTGTTTTCTATGGCTCGCCGATCATCGGGCAAGTCAGTCAAAGTCCATACTTCGTTTTCATACATGGATCCTATCTCGGATTTCATGGCTTCTAGCCATTTGTCGGAATCCGGGCCCGCCATCGCTTCTTCATAGTTCGAAGGTTCACCGTTGTCTAACAACATGATTTCCAGGACAGGGTTGCCGTACCACTCTGGTGCGGAACGTGTCCTTGTGGACCTACGAAGTTCAGTAGTAACTTGATCCGAAGCTTCATGATCATCATCATTAACTTCCTCCCCAGTCGGTGTAGGCACCACAGGAACATTTTCCCGCGCTGCGCTACTTTCCGGTTCGGAAGGGGTGACTATCACCTCATCAAGTTCCACTTTCCTCCCACTCAATTCTTTCGAGAGAAACTCCTTCTCCAGAAAGGACCCGTTCTTGGCAACGAAGATCTTGCCTTCGGATCTGAGGTAGAAGGTATACCCAATAGTTTCCTTAGGGTATCCTATGAAGACGCATTTTTCCGACTTGGGTTCGAGCTTTTCAGGTTGAAGTTTCTTGACATAAGCATCGCATCCCCAAACTTTTAGAAACGACAGCTTAGGTTTCTTCCCAAACCATAATTCATATGGTGTCGTCTCAACGGATTTCGACGGAGCCCTATTTAAAGTGAATGCGGCAGTCTCTAAAGCATAGCCCCAAAATGAGAGCGGTAAATCGGTAAGAGACATCATAGATCGCACCATATCCAATAGAGTGCGATTACGACGTTCGGACACACCGTTTCTCTGAGGTGTTCCAGGCGGCGTGAGTTGTGAAACGATTCCACATTTCCTTAAGTGTGCACCAAACTCGTGACTTAAATATTCTCCACCACGATCTGATTGTAAGAATTTTATTTTTCTGTCACGTTGATTCTCAACCTCACTCTGAAATTCCTTGAACTTTTCAAAGGTTTCGGACTTGTGTTTCATTAGGTAGACATACCCATATCTACTTAAGTCATCAGTGAGAGTGAGAACATAACGATATCCTCCGCGAGCCTCAACACTCATTGGACCGCACACATCGGTATGTATGATTTCCAGTAAGTTGGTCGCTCGCTCCATTGTTCCGGAGAACGGAGTCTTGGTCATCTTACCCATGAGGCATGGTTCGCACGTGTCAAATGATTCGTAATCAAGAGACTCCAAAAGTCCATCTGCATGGAGCTTCTTCATGCGCTTGACACCAATGTGACCAAGGTGGCAGTGCCACAAGTATGTGGGACTATCGTTATCAACTTTACATCTTTTGGTATTCACACTATGAATATGTGTAACATCACGTTCGAGATTCATCAAGAATAAACCATTGACCAGCGGGGCATGACCATAAAACATATCTCTCAAATAAATGGAACAACCATTATTCTCGGATTTAAATGAGTAGCCATCTCGAATTAAACGAGATCCAGATACAATGTTCATGCTCAAAGCTGGCACTAAATAACAATTATTGAGGTTTAAAACTAATCCCGTGGGTAGATGCAGAGGTAGCGTGCCGACGGCGATCACATCGACCTTGGAACCATTCCCGACGCGCATCGTCACCTCGTCCTTCGCCAGTCTCCGTTTATTCCGTAGTTCCTGTTTTGAGTTACAAATATGAGCAACCGCACCGGTATCAAATACCCAGGAGCTACTACGAGTACTGGTAAGGTACACATCAATTACATGTATATCACATATACCTTTGGTGTTGCCGGCCTTCTTGTCCGCTAAGTATTTGGGGCAGTTCCGCTTCCAGTGACCACTTCCCTTGCAATAAAAGCACTCAGTCTCGGGCTTGGGTCCATTCCTTGGCTTCTTCCCGGCAACTGGCTTACCGGGCGCGGCAACTCCCTTGCCGTCCTTCTTGAAGTTCTTCTTACCCTTGTCCTTCTTGAACTTAGTGGTTTTATTCACCATCAACACTTGATGTTCTTTTCTGATCTCCACCTCCGCTGATTTCAGCATTGAATATATCTCAGGAATGGTCTTTTCCATCCCCTGCATATTGAAGTTCATCACAAAGCTCTTGTAGCTTGGTGGAAGCGACTGGAGGATTCTGTCAATGACCGCGTCATCCGGGAGATTAACTCCCAGCTGAGTCAAGCGGTTGTGCAACCCAGACATTCTGAGTATGTGCTCACTAACAGAACTATTCTCCTCCATTTTACAGCTGAAGAACTTGTCGGAGACATCATATCTCTCGACCCGGGCATGAGCTTGAAAAACCAGTTTCAGCTCCTCGAACATCTCATATGCTCCATGTTTCTCAAAACACTTTTGGAGACCCGGTTCTAAGCTGTAAAGCATGCCGCACTGAACGAGGGAGTAATCATCAGCACGTGATTGCCAAGCGTTCATAACGTCTTGGTTCTCAGGGATTGGTGCTTCACCTAGCGGTGCTTCTAAGACATAATCTTTCTTGGCTACTATGAGGATGATCCTCAGGTTCCGGACCCAGTCCGTATAGTTGCTGCCATCATCTTTCAGCTTGGTTTTCTCTAGGAACGTGTTGAAATTGAGGACAATGTTGGCCATTTGATCTACAAGACATAGTGTAAAGATTTTAGACTAAGTTCATGATAATTAAGTTCATCTAATCAAATTACTCAATGAACTCCCACTCAGATAGACATCCCTCTAGTCATCTAAGTGAAACATGATCCGAGTTAACTAGGCCGTGTCCGATCATCACGTGAGACGAACTAGTCAAGATCGGTGAACATCTCCATGTTGATCGTATCTTCTATACGACTCATGCTCGACCTTTCGGTCCTCCGTGTTCCGAGGCCATGTCTGTACATGCTAGGCTCGTCAAGTCAACCTAAGTGTATTGCGTGTGTTCCGAGGCCATGTCTGTACATGCTAGGCTCGTCAACACCCGTTGTATGCGAATGTTAGAATCTATCACACCCGATCATCACGTGGTGCTTCGAAACAACGAACCTTCGCAACGGTGCACAATTAGGTGAACACTTTCTTGAAATTATCATAAGGGATCATCTTACTTACTACCGTCGTTCTAAGCAAATAAGATGCAAAAACATGATAAACATCACATGCAATCAAATAGTGACATGATATGGCCAATATCATTATGCTCCTTTGATCTCCATCTTCGGGGCACCATGATCATCTTCGTCACCGGCATGACACCATGATCTCCATCATCATGATCTCCATCATTGTGTCTTCATGAAGTCGTCACGCCAACGATTACTTCTACTTCTATGGCTAACGCGTTTAGCAACAAAGTAAAGTAATTTACATGGCGTTATTCAATGACACGCAGGTCATACAAAATAATAAGACAACTCCTATGGCTCCTGCCGGTTGTCATACTCATCGACATGCAAGTCGTGATTCCTATTACAAGAATATGATCAATCTCGTACATCACATATATCATTCATCACATCTTCTGGCCATATCACATCACATAGCACTTGCTGCAAAAACAAGTTAGACGTCCTCTAATTGTTGTTGCAAGTTTTTTACGTGGTTTGTAGGTTTCTAGCAAGAACGTTTTCTTACCTATGTATGACCACAACGTGATTTGCCAATTTCTATTTACCCTTCATAAGGACCCTTTTCATCGAATCCGTTCCGACTAAAGTAGGAGAGACAGACACCCGCCAGCCACCTTATGCAACTAGTGCATGTCAGTCGGTGGAACCTGTCTCACGTAAGCGTACGTGTAAGGTCGGTCCGGGCCGCTTCATCCTACAATGCCGCCGAAACAAGAAACGACTAGTAGCGGCAAGAAGAATTGGCAACATCAACGCCCACAACTTCTTTGTGTTCTACTCGTGCATAGTAACTACGCATAGGCCTGGCTCATGATGCCACTGTTGGGAATCGTAGCATAATTTTAAAATTTTCCTACGCTCACCAAGATGCATCTATGGAGTATACTAGCAACGAGGGGAAAGGAGTGCATCTACATACCCTTGTAGATCGCGAGCGGAAGCGTTCCAATGAACGTGGATGACGGAGTCGTACTCGCCGTGATCCAAATCACCGATGACCGAGTGCCGAACGGACGGCACCTCCGCGTTCAACACATGTACGGTGCAGCGACGTCTCCTCCTTCTTGATCCAGCAAGGGGGAAGGAGAGGTTGATGGAGATCCAGCAGCACGACGGCGTGGTGGTGGATGTAGCGGGATGCCGGCAGGGCTTCACCGAGCATATACGAGAGAGAAAGGTGTTGCAGGGGGAGAGGGAGGCGCCCAAGGCTGTCATGCTACTGCCCTCCCTTCCCCCCTTTATATAGGCCCCCTGGGAGGGGGGGGGCACCGGCCAGAACCCATCTAGGGTGGGGGGCGGCGGCCAGGGGGTGCCTTGCCCCCCAAGGCAAGTGGGAAGCCCCCCACCCTAGGGTTCCCAACCCTAGGCGCATGGGGGGAGGCCCATGGGGGGGCGCCCAGCCCACTAGGGGCTGGTTCCCTTCCCACTTCAGCCCACGGGGCCCTCCGTGATAGGTGGCCCCACCCGGTGGACCCCCGGGACCCTTCCGGTGAAACTTTCCCGGTGGCCGAAACTTGACTTCCTATATATAATTCTTTACCTCCGGACCATTCCGGAACTCCTCGTGACATCCGGGATCTCATCCGGGACTCCGAACAACTTTCGGGTTTCTGCATACACATATCTCTACAACCCTAGCGTCACCGAACCTTAAGTGTGTAGACCCTACGGGTTCGGGAGACATGCAAACATGACCGAGACGCCTCTCCAGTCAATAACCAACAGCGGGATCTGGATACCCATGTTGGCTCCCACATGTTCCACGATGATCTCATCGGATGAACCACGATGTCGAGGATTCAGTCAATCCCGTATACAATTCCCTTTGTCAATCGATATGTTACTTGCCCGAGATTCGATCGTCGGTATCCCAATACCTTGTTCAATCTCGTTACCGGCAAGTCTCTTTACTCGTACCGCAATGCATGATCCCGTGACTAACGCCTTAGTCACATTGAGCTCATTATGATGATGCATTACCGAGTGGGCCCAGAGATACCTCTCCGTCACACGGAGTGACAAATCCCAGTCTCGATCCGTGCCAACCCAACAGACACTTTCGGAGATACCCGTAGTGCACCTTTATAGTCACCCAGTTACGTTGTGACGTTTGGAACACCCAAAGCACTCCTACGGTATCCGGGAGTTGCACGATCTCATGGTCTAAGGAAAAGATACTTGACATTGGAAAAGCTCTAGCAAACGAAACTACACGATCTTTTATGCTATGCTTAGGATTGGGTCTTGTCCATCACATCATTCTCCTAATGATGTGATCCCGTTATCAATGACATCCAATGTCCATAGTCAGGAAACCATGACTATCTGTTGATCAACGAGCTAGTCAACTAGAGGCTTCCTAGGGACACGTTGTGGTCTATGTATTCACACATGTATTACGATTTCCGGACAATACAATTATAGCATGAACAATAGACAATTACCATGAACAAAGAAATATAATAATAACCATTTATTATTGCGTCTTGGGCATATTTCCAATAGAGGCTTAGTCAACGGGTCTGCAACATTCAGATCCGTATGTATCTTGCAAATCTCTGTGTCTCCCACCTGGACTTGATCCCGGATGGAATTGAAGCGTCTCTTGATGTGCTTAGTTCTCTTGTGAAATCTGGATTCCTTTGCCAAGGCAATTGCACTAGTATTGTCACAAAAGATTCTCATTGGTCCCGATGCACTAGGTATGACACCTAGATCGGATATGAACTCCTTCATCCAGACTCCTTCATTTGCTGCTTCCGAAGCAGCTATGTACTCCGCTTCACACGTAGATCCCGCCACGACGCTTTGTTTAGAACTGCACCAACTGACAGCTCCACCGTTCAATGTAAACATGTATCCGGTTTGCGATTTAGAATCGTCCGGATCAGTGTCAAAGCTTGCATCGACGTAACCATTTACGACTAGCTCTTTGTGACCTCCATAAACGAGAAACATATCCATAGTCCTTTTTAGGTATTTCAGGATGTTCTTGACCAATGTCCAGTGATCCACTCCTGGATTACTTTGGTACCTCCCTGCTAGGCTAATAGCAAGACATACATCGGGTCTGGTACATAGCATTGCATACATGATAGAGCCTATGGCTGAAGCATAGGGAACATCTTTCATTTTCTCTCTATCTTCTGCAGTGGTCGGGCATTGAGTCTGACTCAACTTCACACCTTGTAACACAGGCAAGAACCCTTTCTTTGCTTGATCCATTTTGAACTTCTTCAAAACTTTGTCAAGGTATGTGCTTTGTGAAAGTCCTATCAAGCGTCTTGATCTATATCTATAGATCTTGATGCCCGGTCTGTAAGCAGCTTCACCGAGGTCTTTCATTGAAAAACTCTTATTCAAGTATCCTTTTATGCTATCCAGAAATTCTATATCATTTCCAATCAGCAATATGTCATCCACATATAATATCAGAAATGCTACAGAGCTCCCACTCACTTTCTTGTAAATACAGGCTTCTCCAAAAGTCTGTATAAAACCATATGCTTTGATCACACTATCAAAACGTTTATTCCAACTCCGAGAGGCTTGCACCAGTCCATAAATGGATCGCTGGAGCTTGCACACTTTGTTAGCTCCCTTTGGATCGACAAAACCTTCTGGTTGCATCATATACAACTCTTCTTCCAGAAATTCATTCAGGAATGCAGTTTTGACATCCATTTGCCAAATTTCATAATCATAAAATGCGGCTATTGCTAACATGATTCGGACAGACTTAAGCATCGCTACGGGTGAGAAAGTCTCATCGTAGTCAACTCCTTGAACTTGTCGAAAACCTTTTGCAACAAGTCGAGCTTTGTAGACAGTAACATTACCGTCAGCGTCAGTCTTCTTCTTGAAGATCCATTTATTCTCTATGGCTTGCCGATCATCGGGCAAGTCAACCAAAATCCACACTTTGTTTTCATACATGGATCCCATCTCAGATTTCATGGCTTCAAGCCATTTTGCGGAATCTGGGCTCACCATCGCTTCTTCATAATTCGTAGGTTCGCCTTGGTCAAGTAACATGACCTCCAGAATAGGATTACTGTACCACTCTGGTGCGGATATTACTCTGGTTGACCTACGAGGTTCGGTAGTAGCTTGATCTGAAGTTTCATGATCAATATCATTAGCTTCCTCACTAATTGGTGTAGGTGTCACAGGAACCGGTTTCTATGATGAACTACTTTCCAATAAGGGAGCAGGTACAGTTACCTCATCAAGTTCTACTTTCCTCCCACTCACTTCTTTCGAGAGAAACTCCTTCTCTAGAAACGATCCATTCTTAGCAATGAATGTCTTGCCTTCGGATCTGTGATAGAAGGTGTACCCAACAGTTTCCTTTGGGTATCTTATGAAGACACATTTCTCTGATTTGGGTTCGAGCTTATCAGGTTGAAGCTTTTTCACATAAGCATCGCAACCCCAAACTTTAAGAAACAACAACTTTGGTTTCTTACCAAACCACAGTTCATAAGGCGTCGTCTCAACGGATTTCGATGGTGTCCTATTTAACGTGAATGCAGCCGTTTCTAAAGCATAACCCCAAAACGATAGCGGTAAATCAGTAAGAGACATCATAGATCGTACCATATCTAGTAAAGTACGATTACGACGTTCGGACACACCATTACGCTGTGGTGTTCCAGGTGGCGTGAGTTGCGAAACTATTCCGCATTGTTTCAAATGTAGATCAAACTCGTAACTCAAATATTCTCCTCCACGATCAGATCGTAGAAACTTTATTTTCTTGTTACGATGATTTTCCACTTCACTCTGAAATTCTTTGAACTTTTCAAATGTTTCAGACTTATGTTTCATTAAGTAGATATACCCATATCTGCTCAAATCATCTGTGAAGGTGAGAAAATAACGATACCCGCCGCGAGCCTCAATATTCATCGGACTACATACATCAGTATGTATGATTTCCAACAGATCTGTTGCTCGCTCCATTGTTCCGGAGAATGGCGTTTTAGTCATCTTGCCCATGAGACATGGTTCGCAAGTACAAGTGATTCATAATCAAGTGATTCCAAAAGTCCATCAGTATGGAGTTTCTTCATGCGCTTTACACCAATATGACCCAAACGGCAGTGCCACAAATAAGTTGCACTATCATTATCAACTCTGCATCTTTTGGCTCCAACATTATGAATATGTGT
The DNA here is from genome assembly GCF_018294505.1 of Triticum aestivum. Classification (NCBI taxonomy): domain Eukaryota; kingdom Viridiplantae; phylum Streptophyta; class Magnoliopsida; order Poales; family Poaceae; genus Triticum; species Triticum aestivum. The sequence continues at coordinate 470,243,756 of NC_057805.1, read as the reverse complement.
GTCACTACTATCGAGATTTAACACAAATAGACCACTCTTCAATGGTGCATGATCATAAAAGATATTACTCATATAAATAGAACAACCATTATTCTCAAATTTAAATGAATAACCGTATCACATCAAACAAGATCCAAATATAATGTTCATGCTCAACGCTGGCACCAAATAACAATTATTTAGGTAAAAAACTAATCCCGAAGGTAGATGTAGAGGTAGCGTCACTACAAGGATATCCTCTGTAAAGCAATACAAATTCAACAACGTGTTGACCATATGTTGCAAAATTTTCCATAGACACGCATATAAGCGATGCAGCATATGCGATGTAGAGTTGCAGCTCATTACCCTATCGTGGTACAATTGAGAAAAAAACTGAGGAAAGGAGAGAGAGAAAGAGACGCGCGAGAAACAGAGCCCCCGCCCTTTATCTCTCCCAAACCGCCGCCACCACCACTTTGTCTTCCCCCTCCGATCCACCTCGCTGCCGGCCCTCCCCCTCCCCTCCTCCTACCTCGCAGCTCCGGAGGCTGCCGGATCCACATCATCCCTACCCACCCATCCCTCTCGCGACCCATCTCTCTCTTCACGCGGCTCCTCGCTGCTCAACCTGCGGCGGCTGATTCAAGCGACGTCCGGCGAATCTCGCCACCGCGAAGCACAGCCCCAGGCCCCCTCGCATTGTGGCGCCCTCCCATATGGCTAGATCCGGCCCTCGCGGACACCAAAGCCTACCCGCGACCCTACCCCATAGCTAGGGTTCGGGCGTCGGCTCCGACGCCGGTGGCCATGTCGTCCTCCTCTCGTCCGGTGAGTGCACCCCCTCCCCTGGTTTCATCATTTATTTCCCTCTTTCTCTAACCTCTGCTCTTTTCTTCTCCTGTAGACGTGCAACCAACTGGCTGTATATCCCTTCTCTCTACAGGGAAAACCAATCCCAAGTGAAAACCAATCCTAACCATAGGTGCTGCCTACGACATGGGTGACATGATGGAAGTAACCAAGTCCTCCATTGTCCAGTCATGGACGTGACTCAGTTCCTATCTTCAGGTTTGGCCCCGTTAGATCAGGTAAGATGCTCATGTCCCCATTGTTGAAAAATAAACATATGTGTAAAATCCTCTTATCAATTTGACCATTAGATTTTTTATTTTCTTTACTGAAAAATACTGCTGCTTTGTGGAATTTCTTCATCTTATAATGTTCTCCCGTGTAATTTGAACAGATGAAGCATAAATATACTATTTCTGTTGTACATCTTAACTTAGTATACGATGGCTTGCTGTGCACATACTACAGCCACGATATGTATATGGTTCCTTATGTATTACCACGTTGGTTTGAAACTGAGCGGAATTATTTCTTTTGCTGTTTAATGGTTAGTTATTGATTTATATTTTGAAGATTCTGCTCCTGTTTCCCTTCCGAAATAAAAGTTGATCTTCAAGTTTCCCACATATGATTATTATGTACGACTATAGCATCAGCAAGGTGTTTTTAATTATTACCAAGTGATGAATATTTGAACCACTATTTGGCGGTAAGTTAGAAGCTTTCCCTTGCTTTCCGAAAATAATATGGGTACTTCTGTTACAGCTCGGAGCTGATGTAGTGTTATCTCAGTACAGTGTCCAATATAAATTTTGTTCTGTATTCATATCCACTTCTAGTCAAAATAATCACAGTTGTATTATCTTTTTGACTGCCTTTTTGTCAACATGGTATCTCGATGTATCCTTTAAAAATCATGAATAATATTTAAATATTAGAAGTTTGCCTTTTCAACTAAAAAGGATATTGTTATTGTGGTTAACATGAGTTCAGGACATAGTGTTTCTATAGATGTATTTCTTCGGATACTATTCCCCACTAATAGTCAGGAATGACTTCTATTCTTCCTATTACATGTATAAAATTTGGAAAGAACTAATGGTTTAGTTCTGCAAATTCTATACGGAAAGGGAAAGAACAAACTAGACACAAGGATAACCTTGATGGACTATTATTTTTTAATACTATCAGCCTGTACTCATGAAATACACTACAAGGAAATAATCACCTACAAGTTGTCCCTATATAAGGTACTCTTTTGGCCATTCCACTACAAATTAGTTACTCTTTCAGCAATTTCAATACAAATTAGTGTGTTTTGCCCAATATTATGTACCTAGAACAATATACACCCTATCGATTTACAACCATCCATTTCTGGGTCTAGAGTTTGAACCATCTCTTTTTGTTCATTGTCCCAAAAAATATTTACTCATCGTTGAACAATAACGTAATGCCTGCCATAGTAAGAATTTGAACAACAGTGTGCATGTTCTTGATGATGATCCCATGATAAGTCAGCATTATCTTTTTTGAATTGGCAGGTAAGGTCCTACCGACGACAATATTTGACTTCGTTGTATTTTTGTTCCTCTCACGGGACATCATACCAGAGTTGAAACCGAACTGAAGGTACAAGGCATGGCCTGGTAGACAACCTACTTCTTTTTTTTGGTTGGATTTCAGAAACTGCGGGCCTATATTGTGTGCTGCATGTATTAGTTCCACTATTTAGTTTCACATGAAAGAATCTTAGCATAATTAAAATCAACTAGTTATTCCAACTCGATGCAGGGGGACGCCATGGAGCAAGTCGAGTTCGTGGAGCAAGTCATTGACGATGCCAAGGAAGGTACACTCTCTCCCTCTCCTTACCGTGCTACTGCTCGTTGTGTCCATGGCCATTGAGCTGTGCTAGGTTCTGTGCTGTTGTCGACGCACATTTATAAGATTTGGGGCTGTAGGTTTCAGTGGATTTATTTAGAAATAAATAGATCTGTTGGTTCACTGAAAACAGTTTTACTGTAGATGTAAAGAATTAGCAATGGATCTCTAGGCTGGTGATGACCATGTAAATTCATTTTAGTGGATTTGGGGCTGTAGGTTTGTTTCAAAGCGTGGTGAGCACTTATAGGTTTCCCTATTTCCTGTTGGATGACTGAAACCAACTAGAAATATATATTTTGGTTCAGTTTCAGATGACAAACCGTTTTGGTCCAGTTTGCTAACTAACTAGAGAAGAAACGAGAAGTGGTACTGTCAATCACATTGCCCTATGCACATCAGCACTTAGGCTAATGTCCATATAATTTTATTTAGCCATGTTTTCTGCAGGTTGTGTCGTATATTGTGGCGTCTGGATTAGTCATCAAGGACAACTAACACTCATGCTGGTATCTTCTCATAATCACATACGAATTTCTGTTCAAATTGTAGTGCTATCTTGTTTATTTTTTTCTTCTTATTTGCTATTAGACTGCTGTCCAGACCAAAAAAAATGTGTTGATGAGCAGTAAGTTTGCGCAAAGTGGTTCTTACTTCTTAATGCACTGTGTGTTAATGGTTCATTTTGTTATTTTCTTTGTAGATTCAAAAGATACATGGATGATTATATGGGTGCATGGCAAGTACACTGCAATGTGATGATGATGATGATCTTCCAGTTCATGATGATGATGATGGATGCATTCAGTTTTAGTTAAGTTGTAGGGATGTTGTTCCTATTCGATGATGTTCCTCGGTTATGTTTTAGTTAAGTATCAGGGATGTTGATGGATGCTTTTAGTTTAAGTTTCTTTGTCGAGAAAATATTTAGATATGCATCACATTTGGATGCTCTTCCTCCTGTAATATCCACTACTGTAATCCAACAATTTTATCCAATATATGATTTCTTCCTCTTGTGAGTATATTGTTTCTTGTCTTTTCCTAGCTTGGTATACATAATTATCACCATTATGTGGATCATTAATTCAATTGCTGTTATATAAATATATTATTATTATTATTATTTTCACACTATATATGTACAAACACCTAAATCGTGGCAAATTATCTATTGTCAATCAATGAGATTTGGATTCTGGTATATTCAGCACCAACGTATAGAAGTGTTGTAGAAGTCTGTTTTATGTGTTGTACTCTTGCAACTCCCTTTTACCAACGGTAGTATATGCGTTGCATTATGCGCTAGCAACGCTGGCTAAGGCAACGCATCCCAAACCATTGGTAAAGACATAGCAACGGATATATGGACTTTTAGATACGGAAAAAGCGTTGCTATAGGTGAGGTCATGTTGTAGTGCGTGCCGACGGCGATCACATCGACTTTGGGACCATTTCCCACGCGCATCGTCACCTCGTCCTTAGCCAGTCTTCGCTTAATCCGTAGTCCCTATTTCGAGTTGCAAATATTAGCAACAGAACTAGTATCAAATACCTAGGTGCTACTGCAAGCTCTATAAGGTACACATCAATAACATGTATATCACATATACCTTTGTTCACCTTGCCATCCTTCTTATCCGCCAAATACTTGGGGCAGTTCCGCTTCCAGTGACCAGTCTGCTTGTAGTAGAAGCACTCAGTCTTAGGCTTAGGTCCAGACTTGGGTTTCTTCTCTTGAGCAGCAACTTGTTTGCTGTTCTTCTTGAAGTTCCCCTTCTTCTTCCCTTTGCCCTTTTTTCTTGAAACTGGTGGTCTTGTTGACCATCAACACTTGATGCTCCTTCTTGATTTCTACCTCCGCAGCCTTTAGCATTGCGAAGAGCTCGGGAATTGTCTTATCCATCCCTTGCATATTATAGTTCATCACTAAGCTCTTGTAGCTTGGTGGCAGTGATTGAAGAATTCTGTCAATGACACTATCATCAGGAAGATTAACTCCCAGTTGAATCAAGTGATTGTTATACCCAGAAATTTTGAGTATATGTTCTCTGACAGAACTATTCTCCTCCATCTTACATCTGTAGAACTTATTGGAGACTTCATATCTCTCAATCCGGGCATTTGCTTGAAATATTAACTTCAACTCCTGGAACATCTCATATGCTCCATGACGTTCAAAACATCGTTGAAGTCCCGGTTCTAAGCCGTAAAGCATGGCACACTGAACTATCGAGTAGTCATCAGCTTTGCTCTGCCAAACATTCTTAACGTCGTCAGTTGCATCTGCAGCAGGCCTGGCACCCAGCGGTGCTTCTAGGACGTAATTCTTCAGTGCAGCAATGAGGATAATCCTCAAGTTACGGACCCAGTCCGTGTAATTGCTACCATCATCTTTCAACTTTGCTTTCTCAAGGAACGCATTAAAATTCAACGGAACAACAACACGGGCCATCTATCTACAACAACATAGACAAGCAAAATACTATCAGGTACTAAGTTCATGATAAATTTAAGTTCAATTAATCATATTACTTAAGAACTCCCACTTAGATAGACATCTCTCTAATCATCTAAGTGATCACGTGATCCAAATCAACTAAACCATAACCGATCATCACGTGAAATGGAGTAGTTTTCAATGGTGAACCTCACTATGTTGATCATATCTACTATATGATTCACGCTCGACCTTTCGGTCTCAGTGTTCCGAGGCCATATCTGCATATGCTAGGCTCGTCAAGTTTAACCCGAGTATTCTGCGTGTGCAAAACTGGCTTGCACCTATTGTAGATGAACGTTGAGCTTATCACACCCGATCATCACGTGGTGTCTCGGCACGACGAACTTTGGCAATGGTGCATACTCAGGGAGAACACTTTTACCTTGAAATTTAGTGAGAGATCATCTTATAATGCTACCGTCAATCAAAGCAAAATAAGATGCATAAAGGATAAACATCACATGCAATCAATATAAGTGATATGATATGGCCATCATCATCTTGTGCTTGTGATCTCCATCTCCGAAGCACCGTCATGATCACCATCGTCACCGACGCGACACCTTGATCTCCATCATAGCATCGTTGTCGTCTCTCCAACTATTGCTTCTACGACTATCGCTACCGCTTAGTGATAAAGTAAAGCAATTACAGGGCGATTGCATTGCATACAATAAAGCGACAACCATATGGCTCCTGCCAGTTGCCGATAACTCGGTTACAAAACATGATCATCTCATACAATAAAATATAGCATCATGCCTTGACCATATCACATCACAACATGACCTCCAAAAACAAGTTAGATGTCCTCTACTTTGTTGTTGCAAGTTTTACGTGCCTGCTACGGGCTGAGCAAGAACCGTTCTTACCTACGCATCAAAACCACAACGATAGTTCGTCAAGTTAGTGCTGTTTTAACCTTCTCAAGGACCGGGCGTAGTCACACTCGGTTCAACTAAAGTTGGAGAAACTGACACCCGCCAGCCACCTGTGTGCAAAGCACGTCGGTAGAACCAGTCTCCCGTAAGCGTACGCGTAATGTCGGTCCAGGCCGCTTCATCCAACAATACCGCCGAACCAAAGTATGACATGCTGGTAAGCAGTATGACTTGTATCGCCCACAACTCACTTGTGATCTACTCATGCATATAACATCTACGCCTAAACCTGGCTCGGATGCCACTATTGGGGAACGTAGTAATTTCAAAAAATTTCCTACGAACACACAAGCTCATGGTGATGCATAGCAACGAGAAGGGAGAGTATTGTCCACGTACCCCCGTAGACCAAAAGCGGAAGCGTTAGCACAACGCGGTTGATGTAGTCATACGTCTTCACGATCCGACCGATCCAAGTACCGAACGTACAACACCTCCGAGTTCAGCACACGTTCAGCTCGATGACGTCCCGTGAACTCCGATCCAGCAGAGCTTCACGGGAGAGTTCCGTCAGCACGACGGCGTGATGACAGTGATGATGTTTCTACCGACGCAGGGCTTCGCCTAAGCACCGCTACGATATGACCGAGGTGGAATATGGTGGAGGGGGGCACCGCACACGGCTGGGAGAGATCAACAGATCAACTTGTGTGTCTAGAGGTGCCCCCTGCCCCCGTATATAAAGGAGCAAGGGGGGAGAGGCGGCCGGCCAAGGAGGGCGCGCCAAGGGGGGAGTCCTACTCCCACCGGGAGTAGGACTCCTCCTTTCCTAGTAGGAGTAGGAGAAGGGGGAAGGAGGAGAGGGAGGGGAAGGAAAGGGGGGCGCCGCCCCCCCTTCTTGTCAAATTCGGACTAGAGGGGGAGGGGGCGCGCGCCCTGCCCTGGCCGCCCCTCCTCTTGTCCACTAAGCCCCATTAGGCCCAATATACTCCCGGGGAAGGGGGGGGTTCCGGTAACTCCCCGGTACTCCGGTAAATGTCCGCAACCTCCCGAAACACTTCCGGTGTCCGAACATAGTCGTCCAATATATCGATCTTTACGTCTCGACCATTTCGAGACTCCTCGTCATGTCCGTGATCATATCCGGGACTTCTACCTCTTGAGCACTGCGTTGGTTTTCCCTTGAAGAGGAAAGGGTGATGCAGTAAAGTAGCGTAAGTATTTCCCTCAGTTTTTGAGAACCAAGGTATCAATCCAATAGGAGACCACGCTCGAGTCCCACGCACCTACACAAACAAATAAGAACCTCGTAACCAACGTGATAAAGGGGTTGTCAATCCCTCACGGTCACTTACGAGAGTGAGATCTGATAGAGATGATAAGATAATATTTTTGGTATTTTTATGATAAAGATAAAAAGTAAAGAAAGAAAAATAAACGGCGCCAGAAATAGCTAGTTGTTGGGAGATTAATATGATGGAAAATAGACCCGGGGGCCATAGGTTTCACTAGTGGCTTCTCTCAAGATAGCATAAGTATTACGGTGGGTAAACGAATTACTGTCGAGCCATTGATAGAATTGAGCATAGTTATGAGAATATCTAGGTATGATCATGTATATAGGCATCACGTCCGTGACAAGTAGACCGACTCATGCCTGCATCTACTACTATTACTCCACACATCGACCGCTATCCAGCATGCATCTAGAGTATTAAGTTCATAAGTACAGAGTAATGCTTTAAGCAAGATGACATGATGTAGAGGGATAAACTCATGCAATATGATATAAACCCCATCTTTTCATCCTCGATGGCAACAATACAATACGTGTCGTTTCCCCTACTGTCACTGGGATCGAGCACCGCAAGATTGAACCCAAAGCTAAGCACTTCTCCCATTGCAAGAAAGATCAATCTAGTAGGCCAAACCAAACTGATAATTTGAAGAGACTTGCAAAGATAACCAATCATACATAAAAGAATTCAGAGGAGATTCAAATATTGTTCATAGATAATCTTGATCATAAACCCACAATTCATCGGATCTCGACAAACACACCGCAAAAAGAAGAGTTACATCAAATAGATCTCCAAGAGAATCGAGGAGAACTTTGTATTGAGATCCAAAGAGAGAGAAGAAGCCATCTAGCTAATAACTATGGACCCGAAGGTCTGAGGTAAACTACTCACACATCATCGGAGAGGCTATGGTGTTGATGTAGAAGCCCTCCGTGATCGATGCCCCCTCCGGACGAGCACCGGAAAAGGCCCCAAGATGGGATCTCACGGGTACAGAAGGTTGCGGCGATGGAAATAGGGTTTTGGCTCCTCTGCTGATGGTTTGGGGGTACGTAGGTATATATAGGAGGAAGAAGTAGGTCGGTGGAGCTACGAGGGGCCCACGAGGGTGGAGGGCGCCCCCCCTGCCTCGTGGACTCCTTGTTCGTTTCTTGACGTCCACTCCAAGTCCTCAGGATCATGTTTGTTCCGAAAATCACGTTCCCGAAGGTTTTGTTCCGTTTGGACTCCGTTTGATATTCCTTTCCTTCGAAACACTGAAATAGGCACACAAAAAACAACAATTTGGGCTGGGCCTCCGGTTAATGGGTTAGTCCCAAAAATAATATAAAAGTGTATAATAAAGCCCATTAAACATCCAAAACAGAATATAATATAACATGGAACAATCAAAAATTATAGATACGTTGGAGACGTATCAAGCATCCCCAAGCTTAATTCCTGCTCGTCCTCGAGTAGGTAAATGTTAAAAACAGAATTTTTGATGTGGAATGCTACTTAGCATAATTTTCAATGCAATTCTCTTATTTGTGGTATGAATATTCAGATCCGAAAGATTCAAGATAAAAGTTTAATATTGACATAAAAGTAATAATACTTCAAGCATACTAACTAAGCAATTATGTCTTCTCACAATAACATGGCCAAAGAAATTTCATCCCTACAAAATCATATAGTTTGGTCATGCTCCATTTTCGTCACACAAGAATGCTCTCATCATGCACAACCCCGATGACAAGCCAAGCAATTGTTTCATACTTTAGTAATCTCAAACTTTTTTCAACTTTCACGCAATATATGAGCGGGAGCCATGGATATAGCACTATGGGTGAAATAGAATATGATGATGGGGGTTATGTGGAGAAGACAAAAAGGAGAAAGTTTCACATTGACGCGGCTAATCATCGAGCTAGGGAAATGCCCATCGATTGATGTCAATGCAAGGAGTAGGGATTGCCATGCAACGAATGCACTAGAGCTATAAATGCATGAAAGCTCAACAAAAGAAACTAAGTGGGTGTGCATCCAACTTGCTTGCTCACGAAGACCTAGGGCATTTGAGGAAGCCCATTGTTGGAATATACAAGCCAAGTTCTATAACAAAAAATTCCCACTAGTATATGAAAGTGACAAAACAAGAGACTCTCTATCATAAAAAATCATGGTGCTACTTTGAAGCACAAGTGTGGAAAAAAGGATAGTAGCATTGTCCCTTCTTTATTTTCTTTCCTTTTTTGGGACTTTCCTTTTTTTTGGGACAATGCTCTATGAATGATGATCATCACACTTCTATTTATTTACAACTCAATGATTACAACTTGATACTAGAACAAAGTATGACTCTATATGAATGCCTCCGGCGGTGTACCGGGATGGCCAATGAATCAGAGTGACATGTATGAATAATATGCATGGTGGCTTTGCCACAAATATGATGTCAACTACATGATCATGCAAGGCGATATGACAATGATGAAACGTGTCATGATAAACGGAACGGTGGAAAGTTGCATGGTAATATATATCGGAATGGCTATGGAAATGCCATAATAGGTAGGTATGGTGGCTGTTTTGAGGAAGATATACGGAGGTTTATGTGTGATAGAGCGTATCGTATCACGGGGTTTGGATGCACCGGCAAAGTTTGCACCAACTCTCAAGGTGAGAAAGGGCAATGCACGGTACCGAAGAGGCTAGCAATGATGGAAGGGTGAGAGTGCGTATAATCCATGGACTCAACATTAGTCATAAAGAACTCACATACTTATTGCAAAAATCTACAAGTCATCAAAAACCAAGCACTACGCGCATGCTCCTAGGGGGATAGATTGGTAGGAAAAGACCATCGCTCGTCCCCGACCGCCACTCATAAGGAGGACAATCAAAGAACACCTCATGTTTCAAATTTGTTACACAACGTTTACCATACGTGCATGCTACGGGACTTGCAAACTTCAACACAAATATTTCTCAAATTCACAACTACTCAACTAGCACAACTTTAATATCACTACCTCCATATCTCAAAACAATCATCAAGCATCAAACTTCTCTTAGTATTCAACGCACTTATAAGAAAGTTTTTACTAATCTTGGATGCCTATCATATTAGGACTAATTTCTCAATTTAAGCAAATTACCATGCTGTTTTGTAGGACTCTCAAAATGATACAAGTGAAGCATGAGAGAACAATAGTTTCTATAAAACAAAACCACAGCCGTGCTCTAAAAGATATAAGTGAAGCACTAGAGCAAAAAATTATATAGCTCAAAAGATATAAGTGAAGCACATAGAGTATTCTAATAAATTCTGAATCATGTGTGTCTCCCTCAAAAGTGTATTTAGCGAGGATGATTGTGGTAAACTAAAAGCAAAGACTCAAATCATACAAGACGCTCCAATCAAAACACATATCATGTGGTGAATAAAAATATAGCTCCAAGTAAAGTTACCGATGGACGAAGACGAAAGAGGGGATGCCTTCCGGGTATACCTGGCCATGGGAAGCCCGGCCCGGTCAGCCCGGCCCGAAAAAGCCCGACCAGGCCCGGCCCAACGCTGCTCCCGGGCCGGGCTCGGGCCTAGATTTTGAGCCCGGTGGCCGGGCCGGGCTGGGCCCGGGCCCGTCGTTTTTGCACTTTTCTGAAGGTCGGGCCGGGCCGGCCCGGAGCCCGACGGGCTTTTCTGTGTTCGGGCCGGGCTTGGGCCCAGAAAACAGGCTCGATGGCCGGGCCGGGCCGTGCCCGGGCCTGGGTTTTTTGCATCGGGCTTGGCTAGGCCCGGCCCGAAGCCCGACCCGGCCCGAGGTATGGCCAGGTCTACTTCCGGGGCATCCCCAAGCTTTGGCTTTTCGGTGTCCTTAGATTTACCTTGGGGTGCCTTGGGCATCCCCAAGCTTAGGCTCTTGCCACTCCTTGTTCCATAATCCATCAAATCCTTACCCAAAACTTGAAAACTTCACAACACAAAACTTAACAGAAAATCTCGCGAGCTCCGTTAGCGAAAGAAGACAAAACACCACTTCAAGGTACTGTAATGAACTCATTCTTTATTTATATTGGTGTTAAACTTACTGTATTCCAACTTCTCCATGGTTTATAAACTATTTTACTAACCATAGAGTCATCAAAATAAGCAAACAACACACGAAAAACAGAATCTGTCAAAAACAGAACAGTCTGTAGTAATATGTAACTAACGCAAACTTCTGGAACTCAGAAAAATCTACCAAAATAGGACGACCTAAATAATCTGTTTATTGATCTTCTGAAATTGGAATCAGTATTTTATCACGTTTTGGTGATTTTTAACAATTGTTTTCGTGAACAGAAAGTTTCTGGAATTTTCAGCAAGATCAAATAACTATCATCCAAGAAGATCATATAGGTTTCACTTGGCACAAACACTAATTAAAACATAAAAACAAACCTAACCAGAGGCTAGAACAAATATTTATTCGAAAACAGAAAGGAAATATATTGGTTTGTCTCCCAACAAGCGCTTTTCTTTAAAGCCTTTTAGCTAGGCATTGATAATTTTAATGATGCTCACATGAAAGACAAGAATTGAAGCACAAAGAGAGCATCATAAAACATATGACAAACACACTTAAGTATAACATAATTCCTATGCATAGGTATTTTATAAGCAAATAAATTATCAAGGCGAGCAAGATCTAGCATATGCAAGGAAGAAGAAAGAAACAAAAGCAATCTCAACATGACGAGAGGTAATTTAGTAAGATGGAAATTTCTACAACCATATTTTCTTCTCTCATAATATTTACATGTAGGATCATAGGAAAATTCAACAAAATAGCTATCACATAACATATTCTTAACACAATCCACATGCATGCGAAGTTGACACTCTTCCAAAATAGTGGGATTATCATTAACTAAAGTCATGACCTCTCCAAACCCTCTTTTATCAAAAATACCATAAGATTGAACATTCTCCAAATATGTGGGATCTAAAGTTGACACTCTTCCAAACCCACTTTCAATATTGTTGCAAACACTATTATCAATCTCATATTCATCATGGGGCTTAAATAAATTTTCAAGATCATAAGAAGAATCACCCCAATCATGATCATTGCAACAAGTAGTAGACATAGCAAAACTAGCATCCCCAAGCTTAGGGTTTTGCATATTATTAGCACAATCGACATCAAGAGAATTTATAGTAAATCATGGCAATCATGCTTTTTATTCAAGGAGCTATCGTGAATCTCTTCATAAATTTTTTCATCGCAATTTTCAGATTCATGAATTTCAAGCAAAACCTCATAAAGATAATCTAGTGAACTCAAATCACTAGAAATTGGTTCATCAAAATTGGATCTCTTAGAAATATTAGCAAGCGGATGAGGATCCATAGGTCTTAGGTTCTCTGTTTAGCAATAAATACTCAACTATTCCAACCAAACGAGCAAACGAGCCAAGTAAGACATCAAGGCAAACGAAAAGACGAACGGAAAAAGGGCGAATAAAATGACAAGGGTGAAGTGGGGGAGAGGAAAACGAGAGGCAAATGGCAAATAATGTAATGCGAGGGATAAGAGTTTGTGATGGGTACTTGGTATGTCTTGACTTGTGAGTAGACTCGCCGACAACGGAGCCAGAAATCCTTCTTGCTACCTCTTGAGCACTGCGTTGGTTTTCCCTTGAAGAGGAAAGGGTGATGAAGTAAAGTAGCGTAAGTATTTCCCTCAGTTTTTGAGAACCAAGGTATCAATCCAGTAGGAGACCACGCTCGAGTCCCACGCACCTACACAAACAAATAAGAACCTTGCAACCAACGCGATAAAGGGGTTGTCAATCCCTTCACGGCCACTTACGAGAGTGAGATCTGATAGAGATGATAAGATAATATTTTTGGTATTTTTATGATAAAGTTAAAAAGTAAAGAAAGAAAAATAAACGGCGCCAGAAATAGCTAGTTGTTGGGAGATTAATATGATGGAAAATAGACCCGGGGGCCATAGGTTTCACTAGTGGCTTCTCTCAAGATAGCGTAAGTATTACGGTGGGTAAACGAATTACTGTCGAGCAATTGATAGAATTGAGCATAGTTATGAGAATATCTAGGTATGATCATGTACATAGGCATCACGAGTAGACCGACTCCTACCTGCATCTACTACTATTACTCCACACATCAACCGCTATCCAGCATGCATCTAGAGTATTAAGTTCATAAGAACAGAGTAATGCTTTAAGCAAGATGACATGATGTAGAGGGATAAACTCATGCAATATGATATAAACCCCATCTTTTTATCCTCGATGGCAACAATACAATACGTGTCGTTTCCCCTACTGTCACTGGGATCGAGCACCGCAAGATTGAACCCAAAGCTAAGCACTTCTCCCATTGCAAGAAAGATCAATCTAGTAGGCCAAACCAAACTGATAATTCGAAGAGACTTGCAAAGATAACCAATCATACATAAAAGAATTCAGAGGAGATTCAAATATTGTTCATAGATAATCTTGATCATAAACCCACAATTCATCGGATCTCGACAAACACACCGCAAAAAGAAGAGTTACATCAAATAGATCTCCAAGAGAATCGAGGAGAACTTTGTATTGAGATCCAAAGAGAGAGAAGAAGCCATCTAGCTAATAACTATGGACCCGAAGGTCTAAGGTAAACTACTCACACATCATCGGAGAGGCTATGGTGTTGATGTAGAAGCCCTCCGTGACCGATGCCCCTCCGGCGGAGCGCTGGAAAAGGCCCCAAGATGGGATCTGACGGGTACAGAAGGTTGCGGCGGTGGAAATAGGGTTTTGGCTCCTCTGCTGATGGTTTGGGGGTACGTAGGTATATATAGGAGGAAGAAGTAGGTCGGTGGAGCTACGAGGGGCCCATGAGGGTGGAGGGCGCGCCCAGGGGGGTAGGCGCGCCCCCTGCCTCGTGGCCTCCTTGTTCGTTTCTTGACGTCCACTCCAAGTCCTCTAGATCACGTTTGTTCCGAAAATAACGTTCCCGAAGGTTTCATTCCGTTTGGACTCCGTTTGATATTCCTTTCCTTCGAACACTGAAATAGGCAAAAAACAGCAATTTGGGCTGGGCCTCCGGTTAATAGGTTAGTCCCAAAAATAATATAAAAGTGTATAATAAAGCCCATTAAACATCCAAAACAGAATATAATATAGCATGGAACAATAAAAAATTATAGATACGTTGGAGACGTATCAGGGACTCCGAACTACCTTCGGTACATCAAAACACAAAAGTCATAATACTGATCATCACCAAACTTTAAGCGTGCGGACCCTACAGGTTCGAGAACTATGTAGACATGACCGAGACACGTCTCCGGTCAATAACCAACAGCGGAACCTGGATGCTCATATTGGCTCCCACATATTCTACGAAGATCTTTATCGGTCAAACCGCATAACAACATACGTTGTTCCCTTTGTCATCGGTATGTTACTTGCTCGAGATTCGATCGTCGGTATCTCAATACCTAGCTCAATCTCATTACCGGCAAGTCTCTTTACTCATTACGTAATGCATCATCCCGCAACTAACTCATTAGTCACATTGCTTGCAAGGCTTATAGTGATGTGCATTACCGAGAGGGCCCAGATATACATCTCCAACAATCGGAGTGACAAATCCTAATCTCGAAATACGCCAACTCAACAAGTACCTTCGAAGACAACTGTAGAGCACCTTTATGATCACCCAGTTACGTTCTGACGTTTGGTAGCACACAAAGTGTTCCTCCGATAAACGGGAGTTGCATAATCTCATAGTCGTACGAACATGTATAAGTCATGAAGAAAGCAATAGCAACATACTAAATGATCAAGTGCTAAGCTAACGGAATGGGTCAAGTCAATCACATCATTCTCCTAATGATGTGATCCTGTTAATCAAATGACAACTCATGTTAATGGTTAGGGAACTTAACCATCTTTGATTAACGAGCTAGTCAAGTAGAGGCATACTAGTGACACTATGTTTGTCTATGTATTCACACATGTAATATGTTTCTGGTTAATACAATTCTAGCATGAATAATAAACATTTATCATGATATGAGGAAATAAATAATAACTTTATTATTGCCTCTAGGGCATATTTCCTTCAAAGACCAAGGTCAACGCGCGCAATACAGAAACTGCGCCTAGGTGTAAAGTCAGCCGGCAGTTCCTTCCTTCGTCGTCGTGGTTTTGGCGCGGGAAGTAGAGAAGTGTTGGGGAACGTACTAATTCAAAAAAATTCCTACGATCACACAAGATCTATCTAGGAGATGCATAGCAACGAGACGGGAGACTGTGTCCACGTACCCTCGTAGACCGAAAGCGGAAGCGGTTAGTAACGCGGTTGATGTAGTCGAACGTCTTCACGATCCAAGTACCGAATGTATGTCACCTCCGTGTTCAGCACACGTTCAGCATGATGATGTCCCTCGAGCTCTTAATCCAGTAGAGGGTCAAGGGAGAGTTCCGTCAGCACGACGGCGTGGCGACGGTGATGATGAAGTTACCGGCGCAGGGCTTTGCCTAAGCACTATGACAATATGACCGAGGTGTTAAACTGTGGAGGGGGCACCGCACACGGCTAAGAGATTGTCTGTTGCTCTTTGGGGTGCCCCTGCCCACGTATATAAAGGAGGGGGGAGGAGGAGGCCAGCCAAGGGGGAGGCGCGCCATGGGGGGGAGTCCTACTAGGACGCTAAACCTAGTAGGATTCGCCCCCCTCCTTCCATCTTACGGAGAGGGGAAAGGGGAAAGGAGGGAGAGTGTCGTGGGTTTAGCACGATAGATGTCCTAGTGTGAGGACTTAGTCGTGGAGCCATCGCACCAGGTTAGCTTAGAGGGGTTAAACGGGACAAAGGACACGGGAGTTTATACTGGTTCGGCCCCCTGCGGTGAAGGTAAATGCCTACTCCAGTTTGAGGTGGTATTGCTTATGTCTCGATTACCGGGGGCGAATACGCTTGACCTAGCTTTCGATCTGTTCTCTCTTGCCCTAAACCGCTACCGGGTCGTCCCCTTATATACATGGGTTGACGCCTCGCGGTTTACAGAGTCCCGGCCCGCTCATACAAACGTGTCCGGCCCGATGACTTATCTTACATGCCTTACAATACAAGTTACATATACATGACGGTTTACACTTCACGGGCCTTAAGCCGCCTTCGGGTTTGGGCCCTTTAACAGGCCTACTTCATGAACCGCCATCTTCAACATACTCATGGGCTTTGTTTAGATAAACTGCCATTGGGATAACCCGGCCCCTCCTGGGCGGGTCATATCCAATAGTCATATCCCCAACATTAGGCCCCAGGTTGATTTGAACTTGTTCATGTCAATCTTCAATACTTAGAAAAATCCTTCTTCATCTTCCTGCGTTGTATTGTAACCCGCCATGACGTCATCTCCTGAGATTGCGGCGACCCGCCACGACGTCATCTCCTGAGATTGCGGCGACCCGCCATGACGTCACCTGTTATTAATATTATGGCTCAAATCTTAATAAATCTTTTCCTTTTAATGAACCTCTAAAAATCGAGGCGCTCGCGCCGTCACGTATCCATTTTCTTGTCTCCTTGATTCCCGCACCTGCCACTTATCCTTCCAGCCTTATAAATAGGGCCACGGGTCCTCTTTTCACTCTCCCCCTTTTGCCTTCTCGCCTTCCTCTTCCTCCTTGCAACGCTCCAGCGCGCCCGAACTCCGCCGCCGTCGACCTTCGTCCACTACTTCGACTCCGGCCGCTGCATCACCCTGAACGAACGAGAACCTTGCGGCGCTCCTCCGCTGTTCATCAGCATCAGTCAGTCTTCACTTTTCCTCCTAACAGATCTGCCTTAGGGCTTCCTTGTTCGTCGGTGTTCATCACCGTTCCTCCTTCTCTTTCTTAGATTGCATAGTTTTGATCTGAAAACGACACCAATCTTGTGCGGTAGTAGTTTTAGCACTTGGTTTTTAATATCAGAACATATCCTCATTGCAACAGATCTCATCTGGGCATCCCCACTTTTCTGCTGCCGCCACCTTAGGTTTATATTTTATTTCATTTCTCTGAACTGCTGCAGATCCAATTTTATAGCTCCAATCTGTTGAAACCTGTTTGTCCCAACACTTAGTAAAATTTGCTGTTGATCAGACCTTGACTTCCAGTGCTTGTCATGGCGGCTTTCATAACCGGCTTATAATTACCCATATATCATTAGGCCCCATTTAAGCCGCCATTTTGAATATATACTGCTGCTTTTTATTTCCAGCTTAATGAATCAATTTGAACCGGCAAAATTTTTCTTTCCTTTAGGCTTCTCCATTCGCAATGCCACCAAAAACAGTCACTTCATGTAACTGGGTTCCCTCCATTGTCACTGAGAACACTTTGAAAGACTTTGTCAAAATCGGGTACTTGCCAGTAAAGAGTGTCGTGCATTATCGCGCCCCTGATCCAAGCGAAGAAAGACCTCGGCCAAAGGATGATGAAGTCATTGTTTTTACTGATCACATGAATCGGGGCTTCTCACCACCCGGTTATAAATTTTTCCAAGACGTTCTGCACTTTTTTCAACTCCATCCTCAAGACATCGGACCCAATTCCGTGTCAAACATCTGCAACTTTCAAGTCTTCTGCGAAGTATAGCTTCAAGAAGAGCCCAGCGTTGAACTCTTTAGGGAGTATTTTTATTTAAACCGCCAAAACGAGTTTACCTATGGACCGAGCTTGGAACTTGGCGGAATCTCAATTCAACGAAGAAGAGATGCCATCTTCCCCTATGCTTACTTGCCGAGTCACCCAAAAGACTGGAATCAGACATGGTTTTATTGCAAAGATACCTCTCCGGCTGATGAGAATCCATTGCCGGGTTATTGTGCCCAACGCCTTGACACAAAACATCATCTTCTTGAAAAGCTTACCGCTGCTGAACGTAAAAAGCCTGCTCCCACTATTGTGAAGGTCAAGGCTCTGCTGGGAAACGGTTTGACTAGCATTGACTTGGTTCGGTGCTGGGTTGCCTGGCGGATTATCCCTTTAAGCCGCCGACCCGGCTTAATGTGTACTTACACGGGTGTCCTAAAGGATCCTCTACGCCACAGCTCCGTGCGTTTGACTGATGAAGCGATCACCGAAATGACAAAGACTCTTCTAAATGAAGATCTAGAAGACTGCAACAAAGTGGGTCTGAATCCTTTCTGCAAGCTTAACCCGCCACCGGATGTGAGTCTCTAACTTTCTTTACTTTTGTCTCATTAGTCAAATATTCTATTAACTCAACTTTGCTGACTTCCACGGGCTGAATCTGATTTTTGGAAGGCAAAATATGACCATGAAGCTGCCAAAAAGACCAGGGCTGCCAAGAAAGCCGCCAAGAAAACCACCAAGAGAACTAAGAAGAAATCAAGCACTTTTGATATGTTTGAATTGAATGACAATTCTGAGTCGGAGGTAGCCCTTGACTCCCTTGGCTCCTTTTTCAATTATCTTATTGACACTGATTGTTGTCAGGATGACACGGGGGCCAGCCAAGCAGTTGAAGAAGAGGTAATGATTATTTCCTCTGACTCAGAGCCTTTGCCAAGACAAAAAATTTGACGAATAACCCGGAAAGTAAGGTTTTCACACCCCTTAGCTCATTTGGATCCTCACTTTCTTTTGAAGCAACTGCAGCACGAGAACCGGCAGCAGACTCGGAACAACGGAGGTGAAGAGTTATCCTCCGGCTTACCAAATACTCCAGCTCGTCGGAAACGTCAAAACGAGGTCCTTCCGAACTTAAACTCTTTTTATCCACTGGCGGGTCTCATTCGCCAGCCGCTTAATTCTTCCGATTCAAATTACTAGGAGATTTCTCACTCTTCCTCCGGCGATTCATCACAGACCCAATTGCCGGCTTTCAAGACTGCCCCTGGGTAATAACAATTTCTTTATCTTCTACCTCCTTATGTTCTTAAATGTGTACTGACTTGTCATAACCCATGCAGTGGCCAAGCAAAACCTAGTAAGAAGGTGAAGGTGACCAAGCCAGTTGAAGATCCTAAGGTCCATGAACCGGAGCAGCAAGTCCCAGCATCAGATGTTTCTGAGAAACAACTAGAAGATCCTGTTCATGATAGCCCGCCAGAAATCCCTGACCTATCTGACGATCAAACAAAACTCAATCCTTTGAATACTGAATCATCAAGCCCCCTCAAGCCGTCAGAAACTCACGCCGATGTTATGATCACTGGCACCGGCTTTACAGAACCGGCAAATCCAACTGTCTTGACCAAACATTCCGCTAAACAAGAATTCATTGAAAAGCGGAAAGTGAGATTTGATGTCGCCCAGTATTCTCAACTGAGTGGTAGCAAATTACTCTCTGGCTATCTCAACCAAATACACACCAACCATGATCTTGAGATTGATATGGTGAAGCAAATGCATCAAAAATATGAGGTATGAACTCCTGCTTAAATAAGTTATGTACATCCTGCCAGCCCCCAAGTGTACTGGGTATGATAAGATTGAATATGCTGTAGACTTAGAATAATTCATAATCATCTGTAGTATAATCCTTCCAAGGCTGGCTATCACTATTATAGTTAAACTGGATTTAAATAATTAGTATTGCATCCGTAGTCCCCAAGGGCCGATTTAATCAACATGAATGAGCCGGTCCTGTTTACCATTGTTTATAAAAGAGAGCTTATCTGTGTATCCCCCATGAGCCGGCTGTGACCGTTGACAACACAACCGGGTCATCATAGTAAAAAGAGACACAAGCGATATGCATTAGCCCCCAAGTGCCAAGTACTCTTTCTTGCATGGTGCTTGGGACTTTACTGATATGAGTCATTTGCATGAAGAATGTTTCAGCAGGCATTAGCCCCCAAGTGCCAAGTGTTGTTGTTTGCAAAAGACTTGGGACTTATACTCCTGTATCCCTGATATGAATGTGTTGACAATTCTATGCTGCATACAGGCCGCCACTGTTGAACTTGAATCACAATTGGCTGATGCAAAGACGCGGCTGGAGAATCAGGAATCTGAGACCCGAAAAGCTGAGTCAAAATTCCAGTTTAGCATAGCTAAAATGGAAAAGCTGAAGACCAGTTTTGAGGCGGAGAAAAACACTTGGGCTGAAGAAAAGACTTCATTAACATGGAGAGATGAAAAAGCGGAGGCAACTCTTCAAGAGGTGACCACTGAGCTCACCGGTTTAAAGCGCCGTGTATCCCAGATGGTTTCTGCTATCTTTGGTGAGTCGCCTTGCTAGTCATCAAAGGTGAATCCTTTTCTTGAGAGTATAAACCGCCTCTAACCAATCTGTGATTTACTCAGGTCCCAGGAGCAGCAACCTTAAACAAGATATGCTTGTGAAGCTCAAGGCTATTTACACCCTTGTCGAACAGCTATACACTGGAGCTCAATGTGCACTGGCTACAATTTCTCTGACTAATGAAGCGCCTACACTCTTGATAGATGTTTTGAAAAAACTTACTGTGCTGCCTGCTAGGATAGATGAGATGAATCGGTCATCTGCAAGAGCCGGTGCTATGACGGCTTTGAGCCGGGCCAAGGCATGGTTACCAGAGCTAGACCCGTCTGAGGTAGCTACTGGATATCCAAGCTTAAAAGAAGACGACGCTTCAT
Source organism: Triticum aestivum (assembly GCF_018294505.1). Classification (NCBI taxonomy): domain Eukaryota; kingdom Viridiplantae; phylum Streptophyta; class Magnoliopsida; order Poales; family Poaceae; genus Triticum; species Triticum aestivum. The sequence goes on along the minus strand of NC_057805.1, from coordinate 470,222,729 downwards.
TTGATCGAAAGGACTTTGCTGCCTGTGTGAAAGAGATGCGTCCTCTGGCCAGCCTGATTGCCAATGAATCGGACCTGTCAAAATACCATCCGGCTTACAGCATGAAGAATCAGAAGATGCCGACGCCGGCTTATAAAGTGATGGATCTAATCCCCCCAATCCGTAAGCATACTTTTGCCCCTGAAGTTGAGCCATCTGAACTTATAGATGATGAGGCTGAATTCCAAGCGTTACATGGCATTGATTAGTCATCACCCAACTTCCAGATGGTGGAGGACGAAGAACCGTAAAAGGATGATCCAGAAGCTTCAATTCGTCAAGACCAGGAAGATTGATCCGCTGGGCGGCGCAAATACTTGAACTTTATGAAAAACACTTGATCCTTTAGACTCATTGAGTCATGTAATAGGCTAGTAAAACTTTGATCTGTCGTGCCATCATGCACGTTTTTCCTTTTGTGCAACAATGCTTGACCTGCCTTCTGAAGAACTATCTTGTGATACTTATGATAACATCGATTTATGCAGAGGAGATTTATCATTATCCTGCACACAAGTAAATCACAAGTGCCCCGGCGGTTTATCGCGGGGCGGATCATAATACCCTACATAAACCACTATGAAATTAAACACTGCCGACTTACCATATCAAAGCAGTTAGGGTGATAACCCAAAATTTAGGAGACATAACTCCCAAGTACTTAATATCATCATCTGCTGGCGACATATCGTCGAAAGCCAGGCCGGGTTATCATGAACCTCAGATGTGCTCAAATATAAGGTGTAATAAGTGAGGCTACATGGCCTGAATCATTGTTAAACCATACGTCAAGATAAATCCAAAAAAGTTCCAAAAAGTCAAGCAAGAAAATGAGGCCTTCAATGGCCGCCAAGCCAAATATAAGCCGGACCAAGAAAAATATTCAAAAGCCATAAGTGTTAGTATTGAGCCGGTTAAAAGGGATGTTGTATAGCTATGCTTCGAATACGAGCAGGAAGCCCCCAAATAACCGTAATTGTGGCATTGCGCCGATCAAGAGGGATATTCACAGCTATGATTCGAATACGATCAGGAAGCCCCCAAGTGACCATAATTGTGGCATTGCGCCGATCAAGAGGGATATTCACAGCTATGATTCGAATACGATCAGGAAGCCCCCAAGTGATCATAATTGTGGCATTACGCTGATCAAGAGGGATATTCACAGCTATGATCCGAATATGATTAGGAAGCCCCCAAGTGACCATTGTGACATTGCGCCGATCAAGAGGGATATTCACAGCTATGATTCGAATAGGATCAGGAAGCCCCCAAGTGACCATAATTGTGGCATTGCGCCGATCAAGAGGGATATTCACAGCTACAATTCGAATATGATCAGGAAGCCCCCAAGTGATCTTTCTGTAATAAAAAGACTCATTATTCTTGAAATGAAATGACAGAGGCCCTAATTTATCAGGGATGCTGACTTTATTATAATCATCATAATATATACACTGTCAAGATATGTACATTGTAAGAGCCGGTGGCTCAAGTATAATAAGGCCGAAGATGAGCAATATTCCACGGCCGGGGGTCTCCTCCTCCGACTTATGTGAATCCTTGTGTTCTTGAACATTGATAAGGTAGTATGAGCCATTGTTCAGATTCTTGCTGACCACAAAGGATCCTTCTGTAGGGCAACGTAGTAATAATTCAAAAAAAATTCCTACGTGTCACCAAGATCAATCTAAGAGATGCTAGCAACGAGAGAGAGGGAGTGCATCTTCATACCCTTGAAGATCGCTAAGCAGAAGCGTTACAAGAACGCTGTTGATGGAGTCGTACTCACGGCGATTCAAATCGCGGAAGATCCGATCCAAGTGCCAAACGGACGGCACCTCCGCGTTCAACACACGTACAGCCCGGGGACGTCTCCTCCTTCTTGATCCAGCAAGGGGAGAGGAGAAGTTGAGGGAGAGCTCCGGCAGCACGACGGCGTGGTAGTGGAGCTTGCGGTTCTCCGGCAGGGTTTCGCCAAGCACTACGGAAGAGGAGGAGGTGTTGGAGGAGGGAGGGGCTGCGCCAGGGGAAGGGGCCGGCTGCCCTCTCTCTCCCTCACTATATATAGGGGTAAGGGGGAGGAGGAGGCGCCCTAGGGTTTCCCTAGGGGAGGGGCGGCGGCCACAGGGGAAACCCTAGATGGGTTTGAGCGCCCCCACCCCTAGGAAACTTGCCCCCAAGCCGGGAGGGGTGGCTGCCCTAGGGGAGGCACCCCCACCTCTCCACGTTACGTGAGATGGGGTGGGAGGGGCGCACAGCCCCTTAGTGGGCTGATGTGCCCCCTCCCCTTGGCCCATAAGGCCCCCCCAACGCTTGCCGGGGCATCCGAAACACCTTTCGGACACGCTGGTCGTCACCCGGTACCCCCGGAACAATTCCGGACTCCAATACCCTTCGTCCAATATATTGATCTTCACCTCCGGACCATTCCAGAGTTCCTCGTCACGTCCGGGATCTCATCCGGGACTCCAAACAACCTTCGGTAACCACATACTATTTCCCATAACAACTCTAGCGTCACCAAACCTTAAGTGTGTAGACCCTACGGGTTCAGGAAACATGCAGACATGACCGAGACACCTCTCTGGCCAATAAGCAATAGCGGGATCTGGATACCCATATTGGCTCCCACATGTTCCGTGATGATCTCATCGGATGAACCACGATGTCGGGGATTCAATCAATCCCGTATACAATTCCCATTGTCTATCGGCATGTTACTTGCCCGAGATTCGATCGTCGGTATCCCCATACCTCGTTCAATCTCATTACTGGCAAGTCTCTCTACTCATTCCGTAACACATGATCCCGTGACTAACTCCTTAGTCACATTGAACTCATTATGATGATACATTACCGAGTGGGCCCAGAGATACCTCTCCGTCATACGGAGCGACAAATCCCAGTCTCGATTCGTGCCAACCCAACAGACACTTTCGGAGATACCTGTAGTGCACCTTTATAGCCACCCAGTTACGTTGTGACGTTTGGTACACCCAAAGCATTCTTATGGTATCTGGGAGTTGCACAATCTCATGGTCTAAGGAAATGATACTTGACATTAGAAAAGCTCTTAGCAAACGAACTACACGATCTTGTGCTATGCTTAGGATTGGGTCTTGTCCATCACATCATTCTCCCAATGATGTGATCCCGTTATCAACGACATCCAATGTCCATGGCCAGGAAACCACGACCATCTATTGATCAATGAGCTAGTCAACTAGAGGCTTACTAGGGACATGTTTTGGTTTATGTATTCACACATGTATTACGGTTTCTGGTCAATACAATTATAGCATGAATAATAGACAATTATCATGAACAAGGAAATATAATAATAACCATTTTATTATTGCCTCTAGGGCATATTTCCAACAGTCTCCCACTTGCACCAGAGTCAATAATCTAGTTCACATCGCCATGTGATCAACACTCATAGTTCACATCGCCATGTGACTAATACACAGGAGTTTACTAGAGTCAATAATCTAGTTCACATCGCCATGTGATTAACACCCAGGAGTTTACTAGAGTCAATAATCTAGTTCACATCACCATGTGATTAACACTCAATGAGTTATAGGGTTTGATCATGTTATGCTTACGAGAGAGGTTTTAGTCAACGGGTCTGCAACATTCAGATCCGTGTGTTCTTCGCAAATCTCTATTTCATATTGTAGATGTTGCTACTATGCTCCACTTGGAGCTATTCCAAATGGTTGCTCCACTATACGTATCCGGTTCGCTACTCAGAGTCATCTGGATAGGTGTTAAAGCTTGCATCGACGTAACCCTTTACGTCGAACTCTTCATCACCTCCATAATCGAGAAAACATTTCCTTATTCCCAAGGATAATTTTGATCGCTGTCCAATGATCACTCCTGGATCATTCTTATACCCCCTTGCCAGACACGTGGCAAGGCACAGCGCGGTACACAGCATGGCCTATCGTATAGAGCCTATGGCTAAGGCATAGGGGACGATTTTCGTCCTTTCTCTTTCTTCTGCCGTGGTCGAGCTTCAAGTGTTAACTTCACACCTTACAACTCAGGCAAGAACTCCTTATTTGACTGATCCATCTTGAACTCCTTCAAGATCATGTCAAGGTATGTGCTCTGTGAAAGTCTTATCAGGCGTCTTGATCTATCTCTATAGATCTTGATACCCAACATGTAAGCAGTTTTACACAGGTCTTCCTTTGAAAAACTCCATTCAAACAATCCTTTATGCTTTCCAGAAATTCTACATCATTTCTGATCAACAATATGTCATCCACATATACTTATCAAAATGTTGTAGTGCTCCCACTCACTTTCTTGCAAATACAAGTTTCTTGCAAACTTTGTATAAACCCAAATGCTTTGATCACCTCATCAAAGCGTATGTTCCAACTCCGAGATGCTTGCTCTAGTCCAACACCACAGGAGTTTGCATACCTTTTAGCATCCTTAGGATCGACAAAACCTTCTGTTTGTATCACATACAACCTTTCCTCACAAAAACCGTCAAGGAAACTTTGTTTCGACATCCATCTGCCTGTTTTCGTAAATGAAAATGCAGCAACTGCTAACATAATTCTAACAGACTTTAGCATCGCTATGGTTGAGAAAGTCTCATCACAGTCAACTCCTTGAACTTGTCGGAAACTTCTTTGAGACAAGTCGAGCTTCATAAATGGTGACATTGCCATCAGCGTCTGTCTTCTTCTTAAAGATCCATTTATTCTAAATGGCTTGCCGATCATCGGGCAAGTCCACCAAAGTCCATACTTTGTTCTTATACATGGATCCTATCTCGAATTTCATGGCTCCTAGCCATTTGTTGGAATCCGGGCCCACCATCGCTTCTTCATAGCTCATAGGTTCATCGTTGTCCAACAACATGACCTTTAAGACAAGGTTACCACTCAGAAGTTGTACACACCCTTGTCGACCTACGAGGTTCGATAGTAACTTGATCTGAAGCTCCATGATCATCATCATTAGCTTTCTCTTCAACTGAGGTAGGTGGCACAGAAACATCTTTCTGTGTTGCGCTACTCTCTGGTTGAAGTAAAGGTTCAACAACCTCATCAAGTTCTATCTTCCTCCCACTCAATTCTTTCGAGATAAACTCTTTCTCGAGAAAGGACCTGCTCTTAGCAACAAACATTTTGCCCTTAGATCTGAGATAGAAGGTATTCTATGAAGACACAATTGTCCGCTTTGGGTTCGAGCTTTTCTAGCCGAAGCCTATTGACATAAGCATCGTAGCCCCAAACCTTAAGAAACAACAACTTAGGTTTCTTGCCAAACCATAGTTCATACGGTGTCATCTCCACGGACTTAGATGTTGCCCTATTTAAAGTGAATGTAATTGTCTCTAATGCATAACCCCAAAATGATAGTAGTAGATCGGTAAGAGACATCATAGATCGCACCATATCCAATAGGGTGCGATTACGATGTTCGAATACACCATTACACTATGGTGTTCCAGGTGGCGTCAACTGTGAAACGATTCCACCTTGTCTTTAGTGATTGCCAAACTCATAACTCAGATACGCTCCCCTTGATCAGATCGTAGGAATTTGATCTTCTTGTTATGATGATTCTCAACTTCACTCGGAAATTGCTTGAACTTTTCAAACGTTTCAGACTTATGCTTCATTAAGTAAATATAACCATATCTACTCAATTCATCGGTGAAGGTGAGAAAATAACGATATCCACCGCATGCGTCAACACTCATCGGACTGCACACATCAGTATGTGTGGTTTCCAACAAGTCACTTGCCCGTTCCATTGTTCCTGAAAACGGGGGTTTAGTCATCTTGCCTATGAGGCATGGTTCGCATGTGTCAGGTGATTCAAAATCAAGTGACTCCAAAAGTCCATTAGCATGGAGGTTCTTCATGCGCTTTACACCAATATGACCTAAGCGGCAGTGCCACAAGAAAGTGGTACTATCATTATCAACTCTACATCTTTTGGCATTAATGTTATGAACATGTGTATCACTACGACCGAGATTCAATAAACCATTCACATTGGGTGCATGACCATAGAAGGTATTATTCATGTAAACAGAATAACCATTATTCTCTGACTTAAATGAATAACCGCATTGCAATAAACATGATCTAATCATGTTCATGCTCAATGCAGACACCAATGCAAACAACATTTATCTGGGTGCAACACTAATCCCGAAGGTAGAGGGAGCGTGTGATGGTGATCATATCATCCTTGGAAATACTTCCAACACACATCGTCACCTCGCCCTTAGCTAGTCTCTGTTTATTCCGCAGCTTTTGTTTTGAGTTACCAATATCAGCAACTGAACAGGTATCTAATACCTAGGTGCTACTAGGAGTACTAGTAAGGTACACAACAATAACACATATATCAAATATACTTTTGTTGAAGTTGCCAGCCTTCTTATCTACCAAGTATTTGAGGCAGTTCCGCTACTAGTGACCGTTCCCCTAATAGAAGCACTTCATCTCGGGTTTGGGTTCTTGGGTTTCTTCACTGGAGCAGCAACTGGCTTACCATTCCTGAAGTTTCCCTTCTTGCCCTTCCCCTTCTTGAAATCTGTGGTCTTGTTAACCATCAACACTTGATGCTCCTTCTTGATTTATACCTTCATGGCCTTAAGCACGACGAACAGCACCGGGATCATCTTCCCTTGCATGTTATAGTTCATCACGAAACTCTAGTAGCTTGGTGATAGTGACTAGAGAACTTTGTCAATCACTCTCTTATCTGGGAGATTAACTCCCACTTGATTCAAGCGATTGAAGTACCCAGACATTCTGAGCACAAGCTCACTTGGTGAGCTATTCTCCTCTATCTTGTAGGCAAAGATCTTGTCAGAGGTCTCAAACCTCTCAACACGGGCATGAGCCTAAAATACCAATTTCAGCTCTGGTATCATCTCATATGTTCCATGGCGTTCAAAACACCTTTGGAGCCCTGACTCTAAGCCGTAAAGCATGGCGCACTAAACTATCAGGCAGTCATCAGAACGTGTCTGCCAGATGTTCACAACATCCAAAGACGACGCCAGAGAGGCTGGCACACTGAGTGGTGCATCAAGGACAGAAGCCTTCTATGTAGCAGTGAGGACAATCCTTAGACTACGGCCCTAGTCCGCATAATTGCTTACAATATCTTTCAACTAAGTCTTTCTCTCGGAACGTATTAAAACAAGGAGCTAAAGCGCGAGCTATTAAACCACAACATAATTTGCAAAGACAATTTAGACTAGGTTGATGATAATTAAGTTCATCTAATCAAATTATTCAATGAACTCCCACTCAGATAGACATCCCTCTAGTCATCTAAGTGATACATGATCCGAATCGACTAGGCCGTGTCCAATCATCACGTGAGACGGACTAGTCATCAACGGTGAACATCTCCATGTTGATCGTATCTACTATATGACTCATGTTCGACCTTTCGGTCCCTTGTGTTCTGAGGCCATGTCTATACATGCTAGGCTCGTCAAGTCAACCTAAGTGTTTCGCATGTGTAAATCTGGCTTACACCCGTTGTATGCGAACGTTAGAATCTATCACACCCGATCATCACGTGGTGCTTCGAAACAACGAACCTTCGCAACGGTGCACAGTTAGGGGGAACACATTTCTTGAAATTTTAGTGAGGGATCATATTATTTATGCTACCGTCGTTCTAAGCAAATAAGATGTAAACATGACAAACATCACATGCAAATCATAAAGTGACATGATATGGCCAATATCATCTTGCGCCTTTGATCTCCATCTTCAAGGCGCGACATGATCACCTTCGTCACCGGCATGACACCATGATCTCCATCATCATGTCTTCATGAAGTTGTCTCGCCAATTATTACTTCTACTACTATGGCTAACGGTTAGCAATAAAATAAAGTAATTACATGGCATTTTCATTGACACGCAGGTCATACAATAAATTAAGACAACTATGGCTCCTGCCGGTTGTCATCCTCATCGACATGCAAGTCGTGATTCCTATTACAAGAACATGATAAATCTCATACATCACATATATCATTCATCACATCCTTTTGGCCATATCACATCACATAGCATACCATGCAAAAACAAGTTAGACGTCCTCTAATTGTTGCTGCATGTTTTACGTGGCTGCTATGGGTTTCTAGCAAGAACGTTTCTTACCTACCGAAAAGCCACAACGGTGATATGCCAATTGCTATTTACCCTTCATAAGGACCCTTTTCATCGAATTCGATCCGACTAAAGTGGGAGAGACAGACACCCGCTAGCCAACTTATGCATCAAGTGCATGTCAGTCGGTGGAACCTGTCTCACGTAAGTGTATGTGTAAGGTCGGTCCGGGCCGCTTCATCCCGCAATGCCACTGAATCAACATAAGACTAGTAACGGTAAGCAAATTGAACAAATCAACGCCCACAAATACTTGTGTTCTACTCGTGCATAGAATCTACGCATAAACCTGAGTCTGATACCACTGTTGGGTAACGTAGTAATAATTCAAAAAAATTCCTATGTGTCACCAAGATCAATCTAGGAGATGCTAGCAATGAGAGATAGGGAGTGCATCTTCATACCCTTGAAGATCGCTAAGTGGAAGCGTTACAAGAACGCGGTTGATGGAGTCGTACTCGCGGCGATTCAAATCGCGGAAGATTCGATCCAAGTGCGGAACGGATGGCACCTCCGCGTTCAACACACGTACAGCCCGGGGACGTCTCCTCCTTCTTGATCTAGCAAGGGGAGAGGAGAAGTTGAGGGAGAGCTCCGGCAGCACGACGGCATGGTGCTGGAGCTTGCGGTTCTCCGGCAGGGCTTCGCCAAGCACTACGGAGGAGGAGGAGGTGTTGGAGGAGGGAGGGGCTGTGCCAGGGGAAGGGTCCGGTTGCTCTCTCTCTCCCTCACTATATATAGGAGGAAGGGGGGAGGAGGAGGCGCCCTAGGGTTTCCCTAGGGGAGGGCGGCGGCCATAGGGGAAACCCTATATGGGTTTGGGCGCCCCCACCCCTAGGAAACTTGCCACCAAGCGGAGAGGGGTGGCTGCCCTAGGGGAGACGCCCCACCTCTCCATGTTACGTGAGATGGGGTGGGAGGGGCACACAGTCCCTTAGTGGGCTGATGTGCCCCCTCCCCTTGGCCCATAAGGCCCCCAACGCTTGCCGGGGCCTCCGAAACCCCTTTCGGACACGCTGGTCATCACCCGGTACCCCCGAAACAATTCCAGACTCTAATACCCTTTGTCCAATATATCGATCTTCACCTCTGGACCATTCCGGAGTTCCTCATCACATTCGGGATCTCATCCAGGACTCCGAACAACCTTCGGTAACCACATACTATTTCCCATAACAACTCTAGCGTCACCGAACCTTAAGTGTGTAGACCCTACGGGTTCGTGAACCATGCAGACATGACCGAGATGCCTCTCCGGCCAATAACCAATAGCGGGATCTGGATACCCATATTGGCTCCCACATGTTCCACGATGATCTCATCGGATGAACCACGATGTTGGTGATTCAATCAATCCCGTATACAATTCCCTTTGTCGTGGATTTAGCACGACAGATGTCCTTGTGTGAGGACTTAGTCATGGATCCATTGCACCAGGTTAGCTTAGAGGGGTTAAACAGGACAAAGGACACAGGAGTTTATACTGGTTCGGCCCCCTGCGGTGAAGGTAAAGGCCTACTCCAGTTTGAGGTGGTATTGCTTATGTCTCGATTACCAGGGAGCGAATACGCTTGACCTAGCTTTCGGTATGTTCTCTCTTTCCCTAAACCGCTGCCGGGTCATCCCCTTATATACATGGGTTGACGCCCCGCGGTTTACAGAGTCCCGGCCGGCTCATACAAACGTGTCCGGCCCGATGACTTATCTTACATGCCTTACAATACAAGTTACATATACATGATGGTTTACACTTCACGGGCCTTAAGCCGCCTTCGGGTTTGGGCCCTTTAACAAGCCTACTTCATGAACCGCCATCTTCAACATACTCATGGGCTTTGTTTAGATAAACCACCATTGGGATAACCCGACCCCTCCTGGGCGGGTCATATCCAATAGTCATATCCCCAACAGAGAGGGAGAAGGAAAGGGGGGCGCCGCGCCCCCACCCCTTGTCCAATTCGGTTTGGGCAGGGGGGAGGCGCGCGCCACCTAATGGCCCTTCTTCCATCTCTCCACTAAAGCCCAATAAGGCCCATTAACTTCCCGGGGGGTTCCGATAGCCTCCCGGTACTCCGATAAATCTACGAACCTTATCGGAACCATTCCGATGTCCGTATATAACCTTCCAATATATGAATCTTTACCTCTCGACCATTTCGAGACTCATCATCGTGTCCGTGATCTCATCCAGGACTCCGAACAAACTTTGGTCACCATAACACATAACTCATAATACAAATCGTCATCGAACATTAAGCGTGCGGACCCTACGGGTTCGAGAACTATGTAGACATGACCGAGACACATTGATGTCTACTACGCAACCTTCTTCTTGTAGACGTTGTTGGGCCTCCAAGTACAGAGGTTTGTAGGACAGTTGCAAATTTCCCTCAAGTGGATGACCTAAGGTTTAATAATCCATGGGAGGTGTAGGATGAAGATGGTCTCTCTCAAGCAAACCTGCAACCAAATAATAAAGAGTCTCTTGTGTCCCCGACACACCCAATACAATGGTAAATTGTATAGGTGCACTAGTTCAGCGAAGAGATGGTGATACAAGTGCAATATGAATGGTAGATATAGGTTTTTGTAATCTGAAAATATAAAAACAGCAAGGTAGCAAGCGATAAAAGTGAGCGTAAACGGTATTGCAATGCTAGGAAACAAGGCCTAGGGTTCATACTTTCACTAGTGCAAGTTCTCTCAACAATAATAACATAACTATATCATATAAAAATCCTTGAACATGGAACAAAGAGTCACTCCAAAGTCACTAATAGCGGAGAACAAACAAAGAGATTATTCGAAACCACCTCAAAGTTATCCTTTCTGATCAATCTATTCAAGAGTCCATAGTAAAATAACACGAAGCTATTCTTTCCGTTCGATCTATCCTAGAGTTCGTACTAGAATAACACCTTAAGACACAAATCAACCAAAACCCTAATGTCACCTAGATACTCCAATGTCACCTCCAGTATCAGTGGGTATGATTATACGATATGCATCACACAATCTCAGATTCATCTATTCAACCAACAGAAAGAACTTCAAAGAGTGCCCCAAAGTTTCTACCGAAGAATCAAGACGAAAACGTGTGCCAACCCCTATGCATAAGTTCACAAGGTCACTGAACCCGCAAGTTGATCACCAAAACATACATCAAGTAGATCACGTGAATATCCCATTGTCACCACAGATAAGCACATGCAAGACATACATCAAGTGTTCTCAAATCCTTAAAGACTCAATCCGATAAGATAACTTCAAAGGGAAAACTCAATCCATTACAAGAGAGTAGAGGGGGAGAAACTTCATAAGATCCAACTATAATAGCAAAGCTCGCGATACATCAAGATCGTGCCGAATCAAGAACACGAGAGATAGAGATCAAACACATAGCTACTGGTACATACCCTCAGCCCCAAGGGTGGAATACTCCCTCCTCGTCATGGAGAGCGTCGGGATGATGAAGATGGCCACCGGTGAGAGATCCCCCCTCCGGCAGGGTGCCGGAACAGGGCCCCGATTGGTTTTTGGTGGCTACAGAGGCTTGCGGCGGTGGAACTCCCAATCTAGGTTATGTTCTGGAAGTTTGGGTATATATAAGAGGTGTTGGCGTCGGGAACAAGTCAGGGGGGCCACGAGGCGGCCACGAGGTAGGGGGCGCGCCCAGGGGGTAGGGCGCGCCCCCACCCTCGTGGTGGCCTCGGGACTCTTCTGGTCCTTCTCCGGTACTCCGTGGGCTTCTTTTGGTCTAAAAACAATATCCGTGAAATTTCAGGTCATCTGGACTCCGTTTGGTATTCCTTTTCTGCGATACTCAAAAACAAGGAAAAAACAGAAACTGGCACTGGGTTCTGGGTTAATAGGTTAGTCCCAAAAATCATATAAAATAGCATATAAAACATCCTAGATGGATAATATAATAGCATGGAACAATAAAAAATTATAGATACGTTGGAGACGTATTACACATCTCCGGTCAATAACCAATAGCGTAACCTGGATGCTCATATTGGCTCCTACATATTCTACGAAGATCTTTATCGGTCAAACCGCATAAAACATACATTGTTCCCTTTGTCATCGGTATGTTACTTGCCCGAGATTCGATCGTCGGTATCATCATACCTAGTTCAATCTCGTTACCGGCAAGTCTCTTTACTCGTTCCGTAATGCATCATCCCGTAACTAACTCATTAGTCACATTGCTTGCAAGGCTTACCATGATGTGCATTACCGAGAGGGCCCAGAGATACCTCTCCGATACACAGAGTGACAAATCCTAATCTTGATATATGCCAACCCAACAAATACCTTCGGAGACACCTGTAGAGCATCTTTATAATCACCCAGTTACGTTGTGATGTTTGATAGCACACAAGGTGTTCCTCCGGTATTCGGGAGTTGCATAATCTCATAGTCAGAGGAACATGTATAAGTCGTGAAGAAAGCAATAGCAATAAAACTAAATGATCATTATGCTAAGCTAACTGATGGTTCTTTTCCATCACATCATTCTCTAATGATGTGATCCCGTTCATCAAATGGCAACACATGTCTATGGTTAGGAAACTTAACCATCTTTGATTAATGAGCTAGTCAAGTAGAGGCATACTAGGGACACTCTGTTTTGTCTATGTATTCACACATGTACTAAGTTTCCGGTTAATACAATTATAGCATGAATAATAGATATTTATCATGACATAAGGAAATATAAATAACAACTTTATTATTGCCTCTAGGGCATATTTCCTTCAGTCTCCCACTTGCACTAGAGTCAATAATCTAGTTCACATTTCCATGTGATTTAACACCAATAGTTCACATATTTATGTGATTAGTTCACATCGTCATGTGACTAACACCAAAAGGGTTTACTAGAGTCAATAATCTAGTTCACATCACTATGTGATTAACACCCAAGGAGTACTAAGGTGTGATCATGTTTTGCTTGTGAGAGAAGTTTAGTCAATGGGTCTGTCACATTCAGAGCCGTATGTATTTTGCAAATTTTCTATGTCTACAGTGCTCTGCATGGAGCTACTCTAGCTAATTGCTCCCACTTTCAATATGTATCCAGATTGTGACTCAGAGTCATCTGGATCAGTGTAAAAGTTTGCATCGACGTAGCTCTTTACGACAAACTCTTTATCACCTCCATAACCGAGAAATATTTCCTTAGTCCTCTTAGGTAACTAAGGATATCTTTGACCTCTATCTAGTGATCCACTCCTGGATCACTATCGTACTCCCTTGCCAAACTCATGGCAAGGTACACAATAGGTCTGGTACACAACATAGCATACTTTATAGAACCTATGGCTGAGGCATATATAGGGAATGACTTTCATTCTCTTTTTCTATCTTCTGTCATGGTTGGGTTTTGAGTCTTCCTCAACCTTACACCTTGCAATACAGGCAAGAACTCCTTCTTTGACTGTTCCATTTTTGAACTACTTCAAAATCTTGTCAAGGTATGTACTCTTTGAAAAAACTTATCAAGCATCTTGATCTATCTCTATAGATCTTGATGCCCAATATGTAAGCAGCTTCACTGAGGTCTTTCTTTGAAAAAACCCCTTTCAAATACTCCTTTATGCCTTCCAGAAAATTCTACATCATTTTCGATCAACAATATGTCATTCACATATACTTATCAGAAAGGCTGTAGTGCTCCCACTCACTTTCTTGTAAATACAGGCTTCACCGCAAGTATGTATAAAACTATATACTTTGATCAACTCATCAAAGCGTATATTCCAACTCCGAGATGCTTGCACCAGTCCATAGATGGATCGCTGGAGCTTGCACATTTTGTTAGCACGTTTAGGATTGCAAAACCTTCTGGTTGCATCATATACAACTCTTCTTTAATAAATCCATTAAGGAATGCAGTTTGTTATCCTTTTTCCAGATTTCATAAAATGCGGCAATTGCTAACATGATTCGTACAGACTTAAGCATCGCTACGAGTGATAAAATCTCATCGTAGTCAACACCCTGAACTTGTCGAAAACCTTTCGCGACAAGTCGAGCTTTGTAGATAGTGTTGGGGAACGTAGTAATAATTCAGAATTTTCCTACGTGTCACCAAGATCAATCTAGGAGATGGTAGCAACGAGAGAGGGAGTGCATCTTCATACCCTTGAAGATCGCTAAGCGGAAGCCTTACAAGAACGCGGTTGATGGAGTCGTACTCGCGGCGATTCAAATCGCGGAAGATCCGATCCAAGCGCCGAACGGACGGCGCCTCCGCGTTCAACACACGTATAGCCCATGGGCGTCTCCTCCTTCTTGATCCAGCAAGGGGGAGGAGAAGTTGAGGGAGAACTCCGGCAGCACGACGGCGTGGTGGTGGAGCTCGTGGTTCTTCGGCAGAGCTTCGCCAAGCACTACGGAGGAGGATGAGGTGTAGGAGGGGGAAGGGCTGCGCCAGGGGCAAGGGGTGCAGCTCCCATGCACCTCCCCACTATATATAGGGGTGGAGGGGGCTGGTTTCTTGCCCTCCAAGTCCATTGGGGCGTTAGCAAAGGTGGGAGGAAAGAAATCCCATCCTTTCCCTTCCCCACCGATTGTTATCCCCCTTTTTTAGGGATCTTAATCTTATCCCTTCGGGATATGATCTTATTCCTTCTAAGGGGGGATCTTGGTGCACCTTGACCAGGGGGTGTGGGGCCTTGCCCCCACTACCCACGTTCATGTGGGTTCCCCCATGCAGGTGGGCCCCACTCTGGAACCTTCTCGGTACAATACCGAAAAATCCCGAACATTTTCCGATGGACAAAATAGGACTTCCCATATATAAATCTTTACCTCCGAACCATTCCGGAACTCCTCGTGACGTCCAAGATCTCATTTGAGACTCTGAACAACTTTCGGTAACCACATACAATTTCCCATTACAACTCTAGCGTCACCGAGCCTTAAGTGTGTAGACCCTACGGGTTCGGGAACCATGCAGACATGAAAAAGACACCTCTCCAGCCAATAACCAACAGCGGGATTTGGATACCCATATTGGCTCCCACATGTTCCATGATGATCTCATCAGATGAACCACGATGTCGGGGATTCAATCAATCCCGTATACAATTCCCTTTGTCCATCGCTATGTTACTTGCTCGAGATTCGATCGTCGGTATCCCCATACCTCGTTCAATCCCGTTACCAGCAAGTCTCTTTACTCGTTCCGTAACACATGATCCCATGGCTAACTCCTTAGTCACATTGAGCTCATTATGATGATGCATTACCGAGTGGGCCCAGAGATACCTCTCCGTCATACGGAGTGACAAATCCCACTCTCGATTCGTGCCAACCCAACAGACACTTTCAGAGATACCTGTAGTGCACCTTTATAGTCACCCAGTTACGTTGTGACGTTTGATACACCCAAAGCATTCCTACGGTATCCGGGAGTTCCACAATCTCATGGTCTGCGGAAATGATACTTGACATTAGAAAAGCTCTAGCAAATGAACTACACGATCTTGTGCTATGCTTAGGATTGGGTCTTGTCCATCACATCATCCTCCTAATGATGTGATCCCGTTATCAACGACATCTAATGTCCATGGTCAGGAAACCACAACCATCTATTGATCAACGAGCTAGTCAACTAGAGGCTCACTAGGGACATGTTGTGGTCTATGTATTCACACATGTATTACGTTTTCCGGTTAATACAATTATAGCATGAAAAATAGACAATTATCATGAACACGGAAATATAATAATAACCATTTTATTATTGCCTCTAGGGCATATTTCCAACAGTCTCCCACTTGCACTAGAGTCAATAATCTAGTTACATTGTGATGAATCGAACACCAATAGAGTTCTGGTGTTGATCATGTTTTGCTCGTGGAAGAGGTTTAGTCAACGGGTTTGCAACATTCATATCCGTATGTACTTTGCAAATCTCTATGTCATATTGTAGATGCTGCTTCCACGCTCCACTTGGAGCTATTCCAAATGGTTGCTCCACTATACGTATACGATTTGCTACTCAATTTCATCTGGATAGGTGTTAAAGCTTGCATCGATGTAACCCTTTATGCCGATATCTTTATCACCTCCAAAACCGAGAAACATTTCCTTATTCCTAAGGACAATTTTGACCGCTGTCCAATGATCCACTCCTGGATCACTCTTGTACCCCCTTGCCAGACATGTGGCAAGGCACATATCAGGTGCGGTACACAGCATGGCATATCGTATAGAGCCTATGGCTAAGGCATAGGGTACGAACTTCGTCCTTTCTCTTTCTTCTGCCGTGGTCGAGCTTCAAGTCTTAACTTCACACCTTACAACTCAGGCAAGAACTCCTTCTTTGACTGATCCATTTTGAACTCCTTCAAAAACATGTCAAGGTATGTGCTCTCTGAAATTCTTATCAGGCGTCTTGATCTATCTCTCTAGATCTTGCTACCCAATATGTAAGCAGTTTTACCTAGGTCTTCCTTTGAAAAACTCCATTCAAACAACCCTTTATGCTTTCCAGAAATTCTACATCATTTCCGATCAACAATATGTCATCCACATATACTTATCAGAAATGTCATAGTACTCCCACTCACTTTCTTGTAAATACAAGTTTCTTGCAAACTTTGTATAAACCCAAAAACTTTGATCACCTCATCAAAGCGTATGTTCCAACTCCGAGATGCTTGCTCCAGTCGATAGAAGGATCGCTGGAGCTTGCATAACTTTTAGCATCCTTAGGATCGACAAAACCTTCGGGTTGTAACACATACATCCTTTCCTCACGGAAACCGTTAAGGAAACTTTGTTTTGACATCCATCTGCCAGATTTCGTAAATGAAAATGCAGCAACTGCTAACATAATTCTAACAGACTTTAGCATCGCTATGATTGAGAGAGTCTCATCACAGTCAAATCCTTGAAATTGTCGGAAACTTCTTTGAGACAAGTTGAGCTTCATAAATGGTGACATTACCATCAGCGTTTGTCTTCTTCTTAAAGATCCATTTATTCTCAATGGCCTGCCGATCTTCGGGCAAGTCCACCAAAGTGCATACCTTGTTCTCATACATGGATCCTATCTCGGATTTCATGGCTCCTAGCCATTTTTTGGAATCCGGGCCCACCATCACTTCTCCATAGCTCGTAGGTTCACCGTTGTCCAACAACATGACCTTTAAGACAGCGTTACCACTCAGAAGTTGTACTCACCCTTGTCGACCTACGAGGTTCGATAGTAACTTGATCTGAAGCTCCATGATCATCATCATTAGCTTTCTCTTCAACTAACATAGGTGCCACAGAAACATCTTTCTGTGCTGCGCTACTCTCTGGTAAAGGTTCAACAACCTCATCAAGTTCTATCTTCCTCCCACTCAATTCTTTCGAGAGAAACTCTTTCCCGAGAAAGGACATGTTCTTAGCGATAAACACTTTGCCCTGAAATCTGAGATAGAAGGTATACCCAATCGTCTTCTTCGGGTATTCTATGAAGACACAACTGTCCGCTTTGGGTTCGAGCTTTTCTGGCTGAAGCCTATCGACATAAGCATCGCAGCCCCAAACCTTAAGAAACAACAACTTAGGTTTCTTGCCAAACCATAGTTCATACAGTGTCATCTCCACGGACTTAGATGGTGCCCTATTTAAAGTGAATGTAGTTGTCTCTAATGCATAACCCCAAAACGATAGCGGTAGATCGGTAAGAGACATCATTGATCGCACCATATCCAATAGAGTGCAATTACGACGTTCGGACACACCATTACGCTATGGTGTTCCAGGTGGCGTCAACTGTGAAACGATTCCACCTTGTCTTAAGTGATTGCCAAACTCATAACTCAGATACTCTCCCCTTGATCATTTCGTAGGAACTTGATCTTCTTGTTACGATGATTCTCAACTTCACTCTAAAATTCCTTGAACTTTTCAAAGGTTTCAGACTTATGCCTCATTAAGTAAACATGCCCATATCTACTCAATTCATTGGTGAAGGTGAGAAAATAACGATATCCACCGCACGCGTCAGCACTCATCGGACCGCACACATCAGCATGTATGATTTCCAACAAGTCACTTGCCCGTTCCATTGTTCCAAAGAACGGAGTTTTAGTCATCTTGCCAATGAGGCATGGTTCGCATGTGTCAAGTGACTTCAAAAGTCCATCGACATGGAGGTTCTTCATGCGCTTTACACCAATATGACCTAAGTGGCAGTGCCACAAGAAAGTGGTACTATATATCATTATCAACTCTACATCTTTTGGCATCAATGTTATGAACATGTGTATCACAATGACCGAGATTCAATAAACCATTCACATTGGGTGCATGACCATAGAAGGTGTTATTCATGTAAACAGAATAACCATTATTCTCTGACTTAAATGAATAACTGTATTGCAATAAACATGATCTAATCATGTTCATGCTCAATGCAGACACCAATGCAAAGAACATTTATCTAGGTTCAACACTAATCCCGAAGGTAGAGGGAGCGTGCGATGGTGATCACATGAACCTTGGAAACACTTCCAACACACATCGTCACCTCGCCCTTAGCTAGTCTCCGTTTCTTCCGTAGCTTTTGTTTCGAGTTACCAATCATTGCAACTGAACCGGTATCTAATACCCAGGTGCTACTAGGAGTACTGGTAAGGTACACATCAATAACACATATATCAAATATACTTTTGTTGAAGTTGCCAGCCTTCTTATCTACCAAGTATTTGAGGCAGTTCCGCTACTAGTGTCCGTTCCCCTAATAGAAGCAATTCGTCTCGGGTTTGGGTTCTTGGGTTTCTTCACTGGAGCAGCAACTAGCTTGCCATTCATGAAGTTTCCCTTCTTGCCCTTGCCCTTCTTGAAACCAGTGGTCTTGTTAACCATCAACCCTTGATGCTCCTTGATTTCTACCTTCATGGTCTTAAGCACGATGAACAGCTCCGGGATCATCTTCCCTTTCATGTTATAGTTCATCACGAAACTCTAGTAGCTTGGTGATAGTGACTGGAGAACTTTGTCAATCACTCTCTTATCTGGAAGATTAACTCCCACTTGGTTCAAGCGATTGAAGTACCCAGACATTCTGAGCACATGCTCACTGGTGACTATTCTCCTCCATCTTGTAGGCAAAGATCTTGTCAGAGGTCTCAACCCTCTCAACACGGGCATGAGCCTGACATACCAATTTTATCTCTTGGAACATCTCATATGTTCCATGGCGTTCAAAATGCCTTTGGGGCCCCGATTCTAAGCTGTAAAGCATGGCGCACTAAACTATCAAGTAGTCATCAGAACGTGTCTGCCAGATGTTCACAACATCCACAGATGATGCTAGAGGGGTTGGCACACCGAGCGGTGCATCAAGGACAGAAGCCTTCTGTGTAGCAGTGAGGACAATTCTCAGACTACGGCCCTAGTCCGCACAATTGCTAACAATATCTTTCAACTTAGTCTTTCTCTAGGAATGTATTAAAACAGGGAGCTAAAACGCGAGCTATTGATCTACAACATAATTTGCAAAGACAATGTAGACTATGTTCATGATAATTAAGTTCATCTATTCAAATTATTTAATGAACTCCCACTCACATAGACATCCCTCTAGTCATCTAAGTGATACATGATCCGAATCGACTAGGTCTTGTCCGATCATCACGTGAGACGGACTAGTCATCAATGGTGAACATCTCCATGTTGATCGCATCTACTATACGACTCATGTTCGACCTTTCAGTCTATCGTGTTCCGAGGCCATGTCTGTACATGCTAGGCTCATCAAGTCAACCTAAGTGTTTCGCATGTGTAAATCTGGCTTACACCCGTTGTATGCGAACGTTAGAATCTATCACACCCGATCATCACGTGGTGCTTCGAAACAACGAACCTTCGCAATAGTGAACACTTTAGGGGAACACATTTCTTGATATTTTAGTAAGGGATCATCTTATTTATGCTACCGTCATTCTAAGAAAATAAGATGTAAACATGATAAACGTCACATGCAAATCATAAAGTGACATGATATGGCCAATATCATCTTGCACTTTTGATCTCCATCTTCGAGGCACGGCATGATCACCATCGTCATCGACATGACACCATGATCTCCATCATCATGATCTCCATCATCGTGTCTTCATGAAGTTGTCTCGCCAACTATTACTTCTACTACTATGGCTAACGATAAAGTAAAGTAATTACATGGCGTTTATATTGACTCGCAGGTCATACAATAAATTATGACAACTCCTATGGCTCCTACCGGTTATCATACTCATCGACATGCAAGTCGTGATTCCTATTACAAGAACATGATCAATCTCATACATAACATATATAATTCATCACATCCTTTTGGCCATATCGCATCACATAGCATACCCTGCAAAAACAAGTTAGACGTCCTCTAATTGTTGTTGCATGTTTTACGTGGCTGCTATGGGTTTCCAGCAAGAACGTTTCTTACCTACGCAAAAGCCACAACGGTGATATGCCAATTGCTATTTACCCTTCATAAGGACTCTCTTCATCGAATCCGATCCGACTAAAGTGGGAGAGACAGACACCCGCTAGCCACCTTATGCAACAAGTGCATGTCAATCGGTGGAACCTGTCTGACGTAAGCGTACATGTAAGGTCGGTCCGGGCCGCTTCATCCCACAATGCCGCCGAATCAAGATAGGACTAGTAAGGGTAAGAAAATTGAACAAATCATCGCCGACAACTACTTGTGTTCTACTCGTGCATAGAATCTACGCATAGACCTAGCTCATGATGCCACTGTTGGGGAACGTAGTAATTCAAAATTTTCCTACTTGTCAGCAAGATCAATCTAGGAGATGCTAGCAACGAGAGAGAGGGAGTGCAGCTTCATACCATTGAAGATCGCTAAGCGGAAGTGTTACAAGAACGCGGTTGATGGAGTCGTACTCGCGGCGATTCAAATCGCGGAAGATCCGATCCAAGCGCCGAACGGACGGCGCCTCCGCGTTCAACACACGTACAACCCAGGCGCGTCTCCTCCTTCTTGATCTAGCAAGGGGGGAGGAGAAGTTGAGGGAGAACTCCGGCAGCACGATGGCGTGGTGGTGGAGCTCATGGTTCTCCGGCAGAGCCTCGCCAAGCACTACGGAGGAGGAGGTGTAGGAGGGGGAAGGGCTGCGCCAGGGGCAAGGGGTGCGGCTCCCATGCACCTCCCCACTATATATAGGGGTGGAGGGGGCTGGTTTCTTGCCCTCCAAGTCCATTGGGGCGTTGGCAAAGGTGGGAGGAAAGAAATCCCATCCTTTCCCTTCCCCACCGATTGTTATCCCCCTTTTTAGGGATCTTGATCTTATCCCTTGGGGATATGATCTTATTCCTTCTAAAGGGGGATCTTGGTGCGCCTTGACCAGGGGTGTGGGACCTTGCCCCCACTACCCATGTTTATGTGGGTTTCCCCATGCAGGTGGGCCCCACTTCGGAACCTTCTAGAACCTTCTGATGACCCACAAGTTTAGGGGATCTATCGTAGTCCTTTCGATAAGTAAGAGTGTCGAACCCAACGAGGAGCAGAAGGAAATGATAAGCGGTTTTCAGCAAGGTATTCTCTGCAAGTACTGAAATAAGTGGTAAAAGATAGTTTTGTGATAGAATAATTTGTAACGAGCAACAAGTAACAAAAGTAAATAAAGTGCAGCAAGGTGGCCCAATCCTTTTTGTAGCAAAGGACAAGCCTGGAAAAACTCTTATATAAAGGAAAACGCTCCCGAGGACACATGGGAATTATCGTCAAGCTAGTTTTCATCACGTTCATATGATTCGCGTTCGGTACTTTGATAATTTGATATGTGGGTGGACCGGTGCTTGGGTGCTGTTCTTACTTGAACAAGCATCCCACTTATGATTAACCTCTATTGCAAGCATCCGCAACTACAACAAAAGTATTAAGGTAAACCTAACCATAGCATGAAACATATGGATCCAAATCAGCCCCTTACGAAGCAACGCATAAACTAGGGTTTAAGCTGTCACTCTAGCAACCCATCATCTACTTATTACTTCCCAATGCCTTCCTCTAGGCCCAAATAATGGTGAAGTGTTATGTAGTCGACGTTCACATAACACCACTAGAGGATAGACAACGTACATCTCATCAAAATGTCGAACGAATACCAAATTCACATGACTACTAATAGCAAGACTTCTCCCATGTCCTCAGGAACAAACGTAACTACTCACAAAGCATATTCATGTTCATAATTAGAGGGGTATTAATATGCATATAGGATCTGAACATATGATCTTCCACCAAATAAACCAACTAGCATCAACTACAAGGAGTAATCAACACTACTAGCAACCTATCCAATCCCGGACTTGGAGACAAGAATTGGATACAAGAGATGAACTAGGGTTTTGAGAGGAGATGGTGCTGGTGAAGATGTTGATGGAGATTGCCCTCTCCCGATGAGAGGAGCATTGGTGATGACGATGGCGATGATTTCCCCCTCCCGAAGGGAAGTGTCCCCGGCAGAACAGCTCTGCTGGAGCCCTAGATTGGTTCCGCCAAGGTTCCGCCTCGTGGCGGCGGAGTCTCGTCCCGAAGTTTCTTATGATTTTTTCCTCGACGAAAGACTTCATATAGCAGAAGATGGCCACCGAAGAGCCAACAGGGGGCCCACGAGGCAGGGGGCGCGCCCAGGGGGTAGGGCGCGCCCCCACCCTCATGGCCAGGTGGGGCCCCCTCTGACGTACTTCTTCTGCTCAATATTTTTTATTATTTCCAAAAATAACTTTCGTGGAGTTTCAGGTCTTTTGGAGTTGTGCAGAATAGGTCTCCAATATTTGCTCCTTTTCCAGCCCAGAATTCCAGCTGCCGGCATTCTCCCACCTTATGTAAACCTTGTAAAATAAGAGAGAATAGGCATAAGTATTGTGACATAATGTGTAATAACAGCCCATAATGCAATAAATATCGATATAAAAGCATGATGCAAAATGGACGTATCAACTCCCCCAAGCTTAGACCTCGCTTGTCCTCAAGCGGAAGCCGATAACGATAAACATGTCCACATGTTTAGAGGTAGAGGTGTCGATAAAATAAAATACGGACATGAGGGCATCATGTTTATTCTCATAA
Organism: Triticum aestivum; assembly: GCF_018294505.1. Lineage (NCBI taxonomy): Eukaryota > Viridiplantae > Streptophyta > Magnoliopsida > Poales > Poaceae > Triticum > Triticum aestivum. The sequence continues at coordinate 470,199,386 of NC_057805.1, read as the reverse complement.
CAGCAACATATATAGATATTGTCATATGATTTCTTATGCTCAAGTAATAATCTATTCACAATGCCAAGTATGAATTAGAAACTTTATTGAGAACTACCAAACTATAATCTCAGTCATTGAAGCAATTGCAATTTATCATAACATCAGAAAGAGTCTATATCAGAGCTTTCTAGCAAGTCCACATACTGAACTATCATTTAGTCTTTCATAATTGCTGACACTGACGCAATACTTGTGGTTACGGGGTTTTAATCGGACACAGAGAAAGATAGGGGCTTATAGTTTGGCCTCCCAACCTTTTACCTCAAGGGTAATGTCAACAATAATAACTCATGCTGACTTACATCCAATTAGATATATCTATCAGGATCTTTCCAACACCCTGTGCTTGCCAAAGGATAAAATGTAAAAAGGAAAGGTGAAGATCACCATGACTCTTGCATAAGGAAGAAGATAATAGTAAAAGATAGGCCCTTCGCAGAGGGAAGCAGAGGTTGCCATGTGCTTTCAGGGTTGGATGCACAAAATCTTAATGCGAAAGAACGTCACTTTATATTGCCCCTTGTGATATGAACCTTTATTATGCAGTCCGTCGCTTTTATTTCTTCCACATCACAAGATCGTATAAAGCTTATTTCCTCCACACCAATCAATCATACATATTTACAGAGCAATTTTTATTGCTTGCACCGATGACAACTTACTTGAAGGATCTTACTCAATCCATAGGTAGGTATGGTGGACTCTCATGGCAAAACTGGTTTAAGAGTTTTTGGAAGCACAAGTAGTATCTCTACTTGGTGTAAAGAATTTGGCTAGCATGAGGGGGAAAGGCAAGCTCAACATGTTGGATGATCCATGACAATACACTTTATCTCAGATATAAGAAAACATAACCCATTACGTTGACTTCCTTGTCCAACATCAACTCTTTAGCATGTCATATTTTAATGAGTGCTCCCAATCATAAAAGATGTCCAAGATAATATATTTATATGTGAAACCCCTCTTTCCTTATTACTTCCTATTAATTGCAACGATGACCAAAGCTATGTTTGCCAACTCCCAACAATTTTTAATCATCATACTCTTTCTATGTGAAGTCATTACTCTCAATAAGATCAATATGATCTCTTTGTTTCTTTTTATTCTTTTCTCTTTTCTTTAATCAAGATCATGGCAAAATAACCAAGCCCTTGACTCAACACTAATCTTTATTATATATAGCTCACGGACTCGATTACAAAGAGAGATCATAAAGAAAAACTCAAAACTAGATCATACCAAAACTTTATTCAACTAGATCAAGATACTACTAATAGGATCGAACTAAGAAAACGGTAAAGATAGGAGTGTGATGGTGATACGATACCGGGGCATCTCCCCCAAGCTTGGTAGTTGCCAAGGGGAGTGTCCATACCCATGTGATTATGTCTCCTTTGTTGGTGAAGAAGGTGGCGTTGTTGATGATGCGGGTTTGTCGTCCATCTTCCAAGGCATAGGCTCACCATCATAGAAGGATGATCGAGTCTCCGGGATCCTCAAATCTGCTGCCAAACTCATCCTTTTGAATCTATATTCATACTCACAGTTTTGGTTTTGCAGATCATAGATTTGGGCTTGAAGGTGCTCGATCTTCTCGTGAAGCTTGAAGATGGTCTCCCCAATGTTGTTAGCATCTAGTTTGTGGTTGCTGGTGAACTCCGTGATCATCATGTGGTTGGAGTTGAGTCCACGTTCCACCATCCCTTGGCACTTGAAAACTTGTTGCTCCATTGCTTCGAGCCTCGTCTCCACGCTTCCAGTCCCCTTCGGTCCCTCAACATCGCTGTAGCGACCCGACCTCAGACGGTCAAGTCTCTGTGCTTAAGTGTCATCCCTGGATCGGTATGCTGACACACACAGTACTCGAGGATTTATAACAGAGGTAAATCACATGTATAAATAACGTAAATACCATTACCTCAATCCAAATAGCGGAAGTAACAACAAGGTTGTGGATTCCCATCAACACCAACGACAAAGTTGAGTGTAGAAATCGTAACCCTAACGTATCACTTACTCGTCGTAAGATTCCTGCAACATGAGACGTTGCAGCCACCAAGGGTCAGTACATTGAATGTACTGGCAAATTCACACTGTAGAGCAATGATGAATAATGGCTATCACTACATGCATATATGGCTGGTGGAAAAGCTCTATGGTTATAATGTTTTTGCGAAAAGCCAATTTTTCCCTACTGCAAAGGAATATATTTTATTTAACTACAAAGTTTGTTGAAAAATATTGAGAAGGTAAACCCCCTCTCAATCCCAATTAAAAGTTAACATTAACAACCCAACAAATTATTTAAGTAACGTGATGAGATCAATATGATAATCCAAGAACTAGATACTCAAGATGTCCATAACCGGGGACACGGCTAACCATGATTAGTTTGTACACTCTGCAGAGGTTTGTGCACTTTTCCCCACAAGACTCGATCTCCTCCGTTGGATTTCTCGCACTACATGGTGTTTGAGAAACGGATGACCGAGACACAGTCTTTCAGAAGCGTTAGCACCTTACGATGGGTAGATCGTACCACCTACATCCCCTACATCTGCTAGTCTACCACTGTAAGAGTTCACACGACTTAATCAACTATGCTAGAGCCCATAATAGCTTGTGGCTGCACACGGAAGTTTCCAGCATGAATAATCTTATGATCCCTTTGAGCCTGGGTGGCGGTCCATAGGAGAATCACACGGTACGCCGGGATTTCCAAAAATACAGGCAATCACTGGATTCCCCAGGTGCCTCAATCCACCCAGATGTGTATTTAAGTTGCCACCTTAAGTTGAACCAATAATTAACAATCTCACATCTGTCATGAATACACTCAAAACCCAATCCACGTCTACGAGCATAGCATTGCAATATAAGCATAACGTAATAGTAACTCCCAAGGTTTGAATGCAGGGCAATAGGTTCCTACCTCATCAAATACTTCCCAATACCCACATGTTAACAATCCTAATCATGCAATGTTTGAGGGTGAAACTAATGCATAAAAACTGGGTATGAAAGGGATATGATCAAAGTGTGAACTTGCCAGCAATGTTAATGAAGATGATTCGCACTCATAACTCTTGATAGTTCTACTCGTCACACTCCGCTCAATCTATCGTAAGCAAGCAATAGTAACGACACATAAGCAATCACTCAAAAGATTAGAAAGATCGAAGAAGACGATTCGGAAAACATTAAAACCAAGCAAATAACTCTTGCAACATAAAACAATTTCTAATAGTACCAAAATTATGTGAATTTGGCCTTATCAGAAAGTTTATGTCAAGATCTTTAATTTGAAAAAAGAATCAACTCAAACGGAGCTACGAAACTCAAATTACGATCAAACGAAGTTCAAATTCAAATCTGTTTGAAAAACATTTTTTAAACTTTCAAAAACATGTTTAAGTTGATTACCTAGATAGAGAGGATCATAACTAAGAAGTGGGCGTTGGTTTCGTTGGAATTGGATAAACGAGTAAAAAGATCGTTTGAAGTATAGGGACTAATCTGTGAAGAAATTTATCACGAATAGGTCCCTGGCCGAAAACTAAAATAAAAAGAAAAATCCTATCGAACGAACGTTCGCTAAGAAGATCTACAGAAAGAAAACGTTCACTAAAACTAACTAAACAGAAAACGTTCGTTAAATAATAAACCTAAAAAAACAAAACTAGGGTTTTTCAGAAAACCGAACTAAACCGAAAATAAACCGATTCGAACCGGGGCAATGGTTTTACCGGTCGGGGCGGTTTTCAACTCCGGCAAGACCTGGCGAGTGGCGCGGCTGCTCCGGCGAGACGGCGGCAACGGCGACGCGGGGCTACGGCGGCGCGGCAGCACGCAGCAGGTAGCAGTGGCGCGGGTGGCGAAGCGAGGCGGTGGCATGCAGGCGGTGGCGGCGAGTGGAGGGGCGGCAGCGGCGATCTGCGGCGGCGGCGGCGTAAGTGCGGGGCGGCGGCGAAATGCGAGGAGGAGGAACGGGGCCCGGGGCTCCGGGATTTAAAGGCAGGGGCGGTCGGCGGCTTGGGCGAGGGGGCAGAGGAGGCCGGGGCATCCACGGCGAGCGGCGGCGGCGGCGATGCGGACTTGGGAGGAGTCCCCGTCGGGGACGACGGATGAGGCGGCGCGGAGCTGGGCCTTGGCCTAGCTTCGGCTGGGCCGGCCCAGTTCGGGGAGAAGTTTTTTTTATAAACATTTTTCTAGAAAGACAAAAATAATGAAAAAATGAAAATATTACATAGGCATATAATATATCAAAATTTTTAGAAAAAGATTTCCTACAACATGAACACTTTTCTAGTATCAAATAAAATCCACACAATTCAAATAGAGCAAAGAGTGCTACTGCTCTAGTAAAATCCAATAAAAATTCATTTTAAAAATACCAAAATTAATTCAAATTCATTTCTCTCAAATTTTCTGATGTAGGGAATCATGTTACCCTATTTCCATATATTTTATTTTTGGAGAAAAATAATTTGAATAAAACTCAAATAACTCCAAATTGAAAATAAATTCAAAAGAACTTTGGATTTAATTTTTTTTGAAACTCCCAACTCATATTTCATATGTTTTGAAGAAGTCATTTTATCTTCTCTCATCAAAATCATTGAGTTGCATGAAGTTTATGAATTGAAATATTTGCAAATGAAATTCAAATATTTTCAAATACCCTTTCATTTAATTAAATGGAAGAAATCATATCATCTTCGCTCAAGGGTTTTGTATTTGAAAAGAATTTGAATTCATGGAGATCAGAAAGCAAAGATGAAAGTTTGGGAAAGTCCTTTTATTCCCTCTCATTTAACTTTCAAAAAGTTTCGAATTCACTCACTTTCAGACAATCAATCAAACAATCAATCAAATCTATCTATTTATTATAACATTCCAAAATTTAGAATTTTGGGATGTTACAATCGCGGATGTGCAGCAACCCATCACGCATCTCTATGGTTTGAGGGTGTCGCAGCACCTCCGCGAGGTAAGGATTGATGACCTTCTCGAAGAACTTGTCCTTGGGGGCACTTGGAGACGTCATGATAATCTAGATCTGTCAGAAAAATAGCTCGAAACAAGGGCATATGATATTTGCGTGATACCGGGGTCAAAACCTTCGGGAGATTATATAATGAATTTTTACCGACCAAAATACGTAACGTGCAAGAAAATGGAGTCCGGAGAGCGCACGAGGTGCCCACGAGGTAGGGGGGCGCGCCCTCCACCCTTGTGGAGGCCTCGTGTCCTTCCGGGCTTCTTCTTATTTTTCTATTTTTCTAAATATTCCTAAACGGAGAAATATTGCCATAAAAATTGTTTTGGAGTCGGTTTACTTACCGTACCACATACCTATTCCTTTCCGGAGTCTGAAACGTTTCAGAAAGTGTCCCTTATGTATTCCTCCGGGGTTACGGTTTCAATAACATTGGTTTCAACATTTATGGGATTACCTGAGATATAATGTTTGATTCTTTGACCGTTCACCACCTTCGGATTTGTGCCTTCGAAGTTGTTGATTTTTATGGCACCGGAACGATAGACCTCCTCGATAACGTAAGGGCCTTCCCATTTAGAGAGAAGTTTTCCTGCAAAAAATCTTAAACGAGAGTTGTATAGTAATACATAATCACCTACATTAAACTCATGCTTTTGTATTCTTTTGTCATGCCATCTTTTAACCTTTTCTTTAAACAATTTGGCATTTCATAAGCTTGGGTTCTCCATTCATCAAGTGAGCTAATGTCAAATAGCCTTTTCTCACCGGCAAGTTTTAAATCATAATTGAGCTCTTTAATAGCCCAATAAGCCTTATGTTCTAGTTCGAGAGGTAAGTGACATGCTTTTCCATAAACCATTTTATACGGAGACATACCCATAGGATTTTTATATGCAGTTCTGTAGGCCCATAATGCATCATCAAGTTTCTTGGACCAATTCTTCCTAGATCTATTAACAGTCTTTTGCAAAATTAATTTGAGCTCTCTATTACTCAATTCTACTTGACCACTAGACTGCGGGTGATAAGGAGATGCAATTCTATGGTTAACATCATACTTAGCAAGCATTTTACGGAAAGCACCATGAATAAAGTGTGAACCACCATCAGTCATTAAATATCTAGGGACTCCAAACCTCGGAAAAATAACTTCTTTAAGCATTTTAATAGAAGTGTTATGCTCAGCACTACTAGTTGGAATAGCTTCTACCCACTTAGTAACGTAATCAACAACAACTAAAATATGTGTATAACCATTAGAGGCAGGAAAAGGTCCCATATAATCAAAGCCCCAAACATCAAATGGTTCAATAACAAGTGAATAATTCATAGGCATTTCTTGACGTCTACTAATGTTACCAATTCTTTGGCATTCATCACAAGATAAGACAAACTTATGGGCATCCTTGAAGAGAGTATGCCAATAAAAACCAGATTGCAATACCTTATGTGCAGTTCTATCTCCAGCGTGGTGTCCTCCATAAGCCTCGGAGTGACACTTGCGTAGGATCTGTTCCTGTTCATGCTCAGGTACACAACGTCTAATAACACCATCTACTCCTTCTTTATAAAGATGTGGGTCATCCCAAAAGTAATGTCTCAAATCATAGAAGAACTTTTTCTTTCGCTGGTATGTGAAACTAGGTGGTATAAATTTAGCAACAATATAATTAGCATAATCAGCATACCACGGAGTACTATGAGAGGCATTTATAACATTTAATTGCTCATCAGGAAAGCTATCATCAATAGGTAGTAGCTAATCAAGAACATTTTCTAACCTAGACAAGTTGTTCACAACGGGGTTCTCAGCTCCCTTTCTATCAACAATATGCAAATCAAATTCTTGTAGCAGGAGAACCCATCTAATAAGTCTAGGTTTATCATCTTTCTTTTCCATAAGATATTTAATAGCAGCATGATCCGTGTGAATAGTTACTTTAGAATCAACAATGTAAGGCCTGAACTTATCACAAGAAAATACAACTGCTAAGAATTCTTTTTCAGTAGTAGCATAATTTCTTTGAGCATTGTCTAGATTCTTACTAGCATATTGAATAACATTTAATTTCTTATCAACTCTTTGCCCTAGAACAGCACCTACAGCATAATCACTAGCATCACACATAATTACAAAGGGTAAATTCCAATCAGGTGGCTGAACAATAGGTGCAGAGATCAATGCTTTCTTAAGTATTTCAAATGCTTCTACACAATCATCATCAAAGACAAATGGTATATCTTTTTGTAATAAATTAGTCAGAGGCCGAGAAATTTTTGAGAAGTCCTTAATGAACCTCCTATAAAATCCGGCGTGACCAAGGGAACTTCTTATACCTTTGATGTCCTTGGGACATGGCATCTTTTCAATAGCATCAACCTAGGTTTTATCAACCTTAATGCCTCTTTCAGAAACCTTATGCCCCAAGACAATACCTTCATTAACCATAAAGTGGCACTTTTCCCAATTCAAGACAAGATTAGTTTCTTCACATCTCTGCAAAACTCGATCAAGGTTGCTCAAGCAATCATCAAAAGAGGATCCATAAACGGAGAAGTCGTCCATGAAAACCTCACAAATCTTTTCACAAAACTCAGAGAATATAGCCATCATGCATCTTTGAAAGGTAGCAGGTGCATTACATAAACCAAAAGGCATACGTCTATAAGCAAAAGTACCAAAAGGGCAAGTAAAAGTAGTTTTAGAAAGTACCAAAAGGGCAAGTAAAAGTAGTTTGATCGTTGGCTGACACAGGTATTTGAGAGAAACCAGAATAACCATCTAGAAAGCAAAAAATGTGTACTTTCTAGCATTTGATCGATAAAAGGTAAGAGGTAATGATCTTTCTTAGTAGCTTTATTTAATTTGCGGAAATCAATTACCATCCTATAACCTGTAATAATTCTTTGCGGAGCCAGTTCATCTTTATCATTAGGAACGATGGTAATACCTCCCTTCTTAGGGACACAATGGACAGGACTTACCCACTAACTATCAGCAACGGGATAAATTATACCTGCCTCAAGGAGCTTTAGTATTTCCTTTCTTACCACTTCTTTCATCTTAGGATTCAGCCTTCATTGATGATCACGAATTGGTTTGGCATATTCTTCCAAATTTATTTTATGTTGACATAGAGTGGGACTAATGCCCTTAAGATCATCAAGAGTATATCCAATAGCAACACGGTGCTTCTTCAGAGTTTTCAATAGTCTCTCTTCTTCATGCTCTGAAAGGTTAGCACTAATAATAACAGGATATATCTTCTTTTCATCAAGATAAGCGTATTTAAGAGTATCGGGCAACGGTTTAAGCTCAAACACGGGATCACCCTTGGGTGGAGGAGGATCCCCTAGGATTTCAACAGGCAAATTGTGTTTCAGGATAGGTTCCTGTTTAAAGAACACTTCATCTATTTCCCTTCTTTCATTCATAAACATATCATTTTCATGGTCTAGCAAATACTGTTCTAAAGGATCACTAGGAGGTACGGCAATAGAAGCAAGACCAATAATTTCATCCTTACTAGGCAATTCTTCTTCACGGTGTTGTCTACTAAATTTAGAGAAATTAAACTCATGAGACAGATCACCCAAGCCTATAGTAACAACATCCTTTTCGCAGTCTATCCTAGCATTGACGGTGTTCAAGAAGGGTCTACCAAATATAATGGGCAAAAGCTATCTTGTGGGGAACCAAGAACAAGAAAATCAGCAGGATATTTATTTTTCCCACACAAGACTTCAACATCTCTAACAATTCCCATTTGTGAAATAGTATCTCTATTGGCAAGTTTAATTGTAACATCAATATCTTCTAACTCAGCAGGTGCAATATCATGCTTAATTTCTTTGTATAAGTCAATAGGTATGGCACTAGCACTAGCACCCATATCACATAAGCCATGATAACAATGATCTCCTATTTTAACAGAAATAACAGGCATGCCTACCACAGGTCTATGTTTATCTTTAGCACAGGGTTTGGCAATTCTAGCAGTTTCACCGCAGAAATAAATAACATGCCCATCAATATTATCAGCCAAGAGATCTTTGACAATAGCAACATTAGGTTCAACTTTAACTTGTTCAGGAGGTGTATAAGTTCTAATATTGCTTTTACGAACCACAGTTGAAGCTTTAGCATGATCCTTTATTTTAACAGGGAAAGGTGGTTTCTCAACATAAGAAGTAGGAACAATAGGATCATTATAAGTGATAGTCTTTTCTTCAACTTTAATAGGTGCAGCTACTTTTACTTCTATGGGAGGATGATATTTAAACCACTTCTCCTTGGGGAGATCAACAGAAGTAGCAAAAGATTCACAGAAAGAGGCTACTATCTCGGAGTCAAGTCCACATTTAGTGCTAAACTTACGGAAAACATCGGTATCCATAAAAGATTTAACACAATCAAACTTAGGTGTCATACCTTACTCCTTACCTTCATCGAGATCCCAATCTTCAGAATTGCGTTTAATTCTATCCAATAAATTCCATTTGAATTCAATAGTCTTCATCAAAAAAGAGCCAGCACAAGAAGTATCGAGCATGGTGCGATTGTTTTCAGAAAGCCGAGCATAAAAACTTTGTAGAATTATTTCTCTTGAGAGCTCATGATTGGGGCATGAATATAACATTGATTTAAGCCTCTCGCAAGCTTGAGCGATGCTTTCTCCTTCGCGAGGCCAAAAATTATATATATAATTGCGATCACGATGAACAAGATGCATAGGATAAAATTTCTGATGAAATTCCAATTTCAATCGTTGATAGTTCCATGACCCCGTATCATCACATAGCCAATACCATGTCGATGCATCTCCCTTCAAAGATAAAGGGAAGACCTTCTTCTTATAAACATCACCGGGTATACCTGCAAGCTTAAATAATCCACAAACTTCATCCACATATATTAGGAGCTCATCAGGATGCTTTGTTCCATCTCCTGCAAAAGGATTAGCTAGCAGTTTTTCTAACATACCCGAAGGAATCTCAAAGTGGACATTTTCATTTTCATTTTAAGTAGGTTCAGTAGGTTGAGGAGCAACTCTTTTCTCTACTGGTCAGGGTGAAGATACCCCGAACAAGCCCCTCAGAGGATTACCTTCCATAGTAACAAGTGACAGTAAATTTCAGCACACTATATAAATTTTTCCTTACCGAATTCCACCTACCAAAGGCGCTTCACTCCCCGGCAACGGCGCCAGAAAAGAGTCTTGATGACCCACAAGTGTAGGGGATCTATCGTAGTCTTCTCAATAAGTAAGAGCGTCGAACCCAACGAGGAGCAGAAGGAAATGATAAGCGGTTTTCAGCAAGGTATTCTCTACAAGTACTGAAATAAGTGGTAACAGATAGTTTTGTGATAGAATAATTTGTAACGAGCAACAAGTAACAAAAGTAAATAAAGTGCAGCAAGGTGGCCCAATCCTTTTTGTAGCAAAGGACAAGCCTGGACAAACTCTTATATAAAGGAAAACGCTCCCGAGGACACATGGGAATTATCATCAAGCTAGTTTTCATCACGTTCATATGATTCGCGTTCGGTACTTTGATAATTTGATATGTGGGTGGAGCGGTGCTTGGGTGATGTTCTTACTTGAACAAGCATACCACTTATGATTAACCTCTATTGCAAGCATCCGCAACTACAACAAAAGTATTAAGGTAAACCTAACCATAGCATGAAACATATGGGTCCAAATCAGCCCCTTACGAAGCAACGCATAAACTAGGGTTTAAGCTTCTTTCACTCTAGCAACCCATCATCTACTTATTACTTCCCAATGCCTTCCTCTAGGCCCAAATAATGGTGAAGTGTTATGTAGTCGACGTTCACATAACACCACTAGAGGATAGACAACATACATCTCATCAAAATATCGAACGAATACCAAATTCACATGAATACTAATAGCAAGACTTCTCCCATGTCCTCAGGAACAAACGTAACTACTCACAAAGCATATTCATGTTCATAATCAGAGGGGTATTAATATGCATATAGGATCTGAATATATGATCTTCCACCAAATAAACCAACTAGCATCAACTACAAGGAGTAATCAACACTACTAGCAACCTACTAGTATCAATCCCGGACTTGGAGACAAGAATTGGATACAAGAGATGAACTAGGGTTTTGAGAGGAGATGGTGCTGGTGAAGATGTTGATGGAGATTTCCCTCTCCCGATGAGAGGAGCGTTGGTGATGACGATGGCGATGATTTCCCCCTCCCGGAGGGAAGTGTCCCCGGCAGAACAGCTCTGCCGGAGCCCTAGATTGGTTCCGCCAAGGTTCCGCCTCGTGGCGGCGGAGTCTCGTCCCGAAAGGTTGCTTATGATTTTTTCCTTGATGAAAGACTTCATATAGCAGAAGATGGCCACCGGAGAGCCAACAGGGGGCCCACGAGGCAGGGGCGCGCGCCCAGGGGGGTAGGGCGCGCCCCCCACCCTCGTGGCCAGGTGGGGCCCCCTCTGACGTACTTCTTTCGCTCAATATTTTTTATTATTTCCAAAAATAACTTTCGTGGAGTTTCAGGTCTTTTGGAGTCGTGCAGAATAGGTCTCCAATATTTGCTCCTTTTCCAGCCCAGAATTCCAGCTGCCGGCATTCTCCCTCCTTATGTAAACCTTGTAAAATAAGAGAGAATAGGCATAAGTATTGTGACATAATGTGTAATAACAACCCATAATGCAATAAATATCGATATAAAAGCATGATGCAAAATGGACATCACCTTCCCGGTACAATACCGAAAAATCCCAAACATTTTCCGGTGGCCAAAATAGGACTTCCCATATATAAAGCTTTACCTTCGAACCATTCCGGAACTCCTCATGACGTCCAGGATCTCATCCGAGACTCCGAACAACTTTCGGTAACCACATACAATTTCCCATTACGACTCTAGCGTCACCGAACCTTAAGTGTGTAGACCCTACGGGTTCGGGAACCATGCAGACATGACCGAGACACCTCCGGCCAATAACCAATAGCGGGATCTGGATACCCATATTGGCTCCCACATGTTCCATGATGATCTCATCGGATGAACCACGATGTCGGGGATCAATCAATCCCGTATACAATTCCCTTTGTCCATCGGTATGTTACTTGCTCGAGATTCGAGCATCGGTATCCCCATACCTTGTTCAATCTCGTTACCAGCAAGTCTCTTTACTCATTCCGTAACACATGATCCCGTGGCTAACTCCTTAGTCACATTGAGCTCATTATCATGATGCATTACCGAGTGGGCCCAGAGATACCTCTCCGTCATACGGAGTGACAAATCCCAGTCTCGATTCGTGCCAACCCAATAGACACTTTTGGAGATACCTGTAGTGCAACTTTATAGTCACCCAGCTACGTTGTGACGTTTGATACACCCAAAGCATTCCTACGATATCTGGGAGTTGCACAATCTCATGGTCTAAGGAAATGATACTTGACATTAGAAAAGCTCTAGCAAACGAACTACACGATCTTGTGATATGCTTAGGATTGGGTCTTGTCCATCACATCATTCTCCTAATGATGTGATCCCATTATCAACGACATCTAATGTCCATGGTCAGGAAACCACCACTGGTGCACGTCGGTCCTAAACAAATGGTTTTTAACCCCTTTCCACGACGGCATTTGGAACCGTCGCCAAGTGAGTGTGTGCGATAGGGTGTCCTTCCCACACGACCCAGAAATCGTCGGGGATAGGCCCTCCTGGGACCCAGGCTGGGGCCGTGTGCGATCGGGCGAGGCATCGAAACCCAATCATTTCCATAGGTATGCACATCCCACACGGAAATCATTTCAGTAGGTATGTACATCCCACACGGTGAATCCGAGAAAAACATTTCCGTTCGTATGTATATCACACACAGTCAATCCAAGGAATACATTTCCGTTCTGATGTACATCCCACACAGTCAATACAGGGAAAACGTTTCCGTTCGGACGTACATCCCACACAGTTTTATGTGTAGGCTCGTGTCTGAAAGGTGTAAATATCACACACGGTTTTCCTTGGTTAACTGTTTGCTTTTATCAACTATATCACACATGATTTGATGAAGAAAACTATGTGGCATTGGGCTATCCATCGCAAGCGCTTTTACTGCTAGAACCGTTTGCAAAGGTCCATGAGACATTTAGCAGGTTTATTAGTTTACAATTAATAATTCCAGTATTACGCAAATTCACATTTCATATCGAACAGCTGTTTGCCAATTTCATATCAGGCACATAAATATATTATAACATCACAGTACGGTAGCTACATGAAAACAACATAGTACAACATATAGCTAGTTCAACTTCATAAGAACAATATATTCATTTCCCTAATCGAGATCATCCAGGCTCGTCTTATCCACCTCTGCTTTCAGTTAAGTAAGAACCCGTTTTGCACGGGCCAACTGGGAAAGTGCCTCCTCCTTCGCCAACACCATCTTAGCAAAGTCCGATTAAAAAAATCTAAGCTCATTCTCCACTTTCATCTTTTTATCCCGCATCTTGAAATATGCTTCAGCATTGACAAGACTTTCTTTAAGCCTACGTGTGTTCTCTTCCTCATACATGCTCCAGAGCTTTGTTAGGCACATCTTCAAAGACTATGGCCACTCTGATCAACCCACTCCAAGTAAGAACACTTCTGTTCATCCTATAATATTTAAAACTAGATCAGTAACAATTGTAGGGGAAATGGGTTATAGCAACATAGCAAATCACCAATGCTTATTTTGAAAAACTGAACAAACATGTTAATTATGACATATCTTCTCAAAAAGATCAATGTGCAAATGAAATAATTGGTACCGAGACAACAACCAAATTCTGGAACATCAGAAGCTATAATTAACTACAATGACGCTACAAGTTCTTACTCATGTACAATAAATAACAAATTGAAGATTTTATGAGGAAGGTAAATATAACTGCAACATCATAGCGACAGTGTTTGGATGATAGCAAATTGATACTAACAGGTGTGTACATGCACAACTTTAGTAACATAGAACTAATAGCACTAAGGTCGTCCACTATGTATGCCAAAACTGGGGTAAAGACAGCTGTTGCCACATCTCGCACTGGTGCCCTGCACTGGCGAGCCAATGCAGCGGAAAAAAAAATCAGGGACCCGGACTCCGGAGCATGTAGTTGCTCCGATGCCCAGTTCCTTCGTGCCATAAAGATTTAGTATTTTACTGCTTGGCTGCTGAGATGTGTGGACCAAAGTTGGCTACACAAACTGCTGAAGCGGTGCCAAATAATTTTCTAATGGGACCGCTGATGAGATGTCGAAAATTTAAGATACTAGGTACAAACTGTGACACTGTCTTAGGATGCGTTTGGTTGAAGGTGTGGTATGAATGGGTTGGGACCGTGACAGTGTCTGAATCACATCTAACAAATGATTTGTAACAACGAAAGAGGGTCTAACCTTCTCTGCACATGCCAGAAACTTCCTCCCACTGTCCATAGAATCAAACGCAACTAGCTTCACGCATGGAGATTGATGGTGACAACGAGCAGATAGATCTTCAGCCACCCCGCTCCATTCGTTGCCACTAATGGTCTTAGGGAGCTACAAGAGGAAGAAACGACTCAAATCGACCTCCGGGTAAAAATCCTTCATTCCAAGTCATAGCCCGAGAGAGAGAAGAGAGGCATACCCGGGTGGTGAAGGAGTAGTCGCCGGAGGAGGAACCGCTGGAGATGTCTTTGAGGAAGACCATGGCGACCCCGATGGTAGGATGCGAGACGGCGAGAGTGAGGAAGCGGCTATAGCTTAGCAAGGAAGGAAGGAAGGAAGGAGGAAATAGGGGAAATGTGACTTGTGGTCGGGGAGAAAAGAGGGTGGGGAAGGGGGAAAGGAGGGCAGGGGTAGATATTTTGGCGGTAGGCCAAAATTTTGGAAATGTGGAGGGAAACTTTGCGCGCGGTGCCGCCGGACCATTCAGTTTGAATGATTGTGTGCATCGCAAACGATTCTTTTGCTTTATGTGCATGGGATGAGTTTGATAATTCAAATTTTGGTCTCAAGGCATGGGCACATCCACTTTGAACGCACGCGGTGCCGCCGGACCATTCACTTTGAACGATTGTGTGCATCGCAAACCATTCTTCTGCTTTACACGCATGGGATGAGTTTGATAATTCAAATTTTGGTGGAAATTTCCCCGGGTACGTCATTGCATAATTTAACATCGCTTGCTAATTTGGGCACACAAAAGAGCGTACAGCAGACAGGCCACACTTACTGACTCGAGCAATTTTAGTACACAGAGCCAGTTGACCTAAACATTGCTCTAACAAAAGATCAACATTAAAAACAAAGCCTAAGTACGCATAATTAAAAATCCGCCGCCGCACTGGCCTATGCATCGCCGGTGTGAGATGAGACGTCGATGACTTGTCCCGGCGGAATGTCGCCATTGGTGGACTCTGTGTCCCCCCTGCTGAAGTCAACCGCATCCTCTTCCTCGTCCTCGTCCTCGGCGCCGCCCTCAAGGTTGTAGTACTCGTAGTAGTGGCTGCGCCAGAGGTCGTGTTGGTACTCCACGGCCGATTCCTCGACGGACAGACTCTTCTCTACCTCGACCTCGGCCACGCGCAACTCCTCCTCCCGGCGCTCCTCGATCTCCGCCGCCTCCTGTATCTCCAGCTCCCGCTCGGCGACCTCATGAGGAAGCAGGTGCTCCATGGCCACCGCCGCCTTTTCAGACGTGGGTTGCATGCTGCAGTCCGAGGTGGCCAGGAATATCTTGGCGTGTGCATCCTCGATCTTGCAGTGGATGGCCTCGACCCGGGCCAGGGCGACATCAGCGGCACGGACGGCAGCTCGAGCGCTCTCGGCGTTTGCAGCCGCCGTCGCAGCAGCAGCTGCAGCCGTCTCGGCTGCTGCAGCTGCCCTGTCGGCTTCCGCAGACGCCCTCTCGGTGGAAGCGGTCACGCTCAATGCGGATGCGGCGGCACTCTCGGCGTAGGCGGCTGCGCTCTCTGTGTAGGCGGCGACGCTCGGGGGGGGGGGGACGCGACCATCGTACGGGCCTTCACAAAGCGTTTCCACAGCGTCATCTTTGCAAGAAGGGGGTGAGGGAGTCCTGGACTAAGGGGTCCTCGGGCGTCCGGCCTGTTACCCATGGGCTGGACTGATGGGCTGTGAAGATATGAAGACCTAAGACTCTCAACGTGTCCGGATGGGACTCTCCTTTGCGTGGCAGGCAAGCTTGGCAATTAAACATGAAGATTCCTTTCTCTATAACCGACTTTATGTAACCCTAGATCCCTCCGGTGTCTATATAAACTGGAGGGTTAGGTCTATAGGACCGAATACTCATTACCATAGTCATACAAGCTAGACTTCTAGGGTTTAGCCATTACGATCTCGTGGTAGATCAACTCTTGTAATACTCATATTCATCAAGATCAATCAAGCAGGAAGTAGGGTATTACCTCCATAGAGAGGGCCCGAACCTGGGTAAACATTGTGTCCCCCGTCTCCTGTTACCATCGCTCCTAGACGCACAGTTCGGGACCCCCTACCCAAGATCCGCCGGTTTTGACACCGACATTGGTGCTTTCATTGAGAGTTCCACTATGCCGTCGATGAGAGGTTTGATGGCCCCTTCGATCATCTACAACGACACTGTCCAAGGAGAAGTCTTCCTCCCCGGACAGATCTTCGTATTCGACGGCTTCGCACTGCGGGCCAACTCGCTTGGCCATCTGGAGCACATCGAGAGCTACGCCCCTGGCCATTTGGTCAGATTCAGGAGCTTGAATTACGTCGCGGACATCCGCAGAGACTTGATCTTCGACGGATTCGAGACCGCGGCAGCCCCTCCCAGTCACCTCGATGAACATGACTTAAATCTGTCATCGGACCACATCCAAGAGATAGCTCCTGTAACTACTCTGGCCTTAGATCCGGAGCAAACCGCGCCATCCGAGGACGGGAAACTCAACCCCGCCACGGAGGCCACAGATTACGCGGCGTTGGAGCCGCACACAGACTTAGCCTCATGTGATATCTGTGTCACAGGAACTCCGGACTCGTTTTCGGCTATAAGTTCCAAACCATGTGCGTCCGTGGACGCCGAGCTTGATCGGTTATCGATCTTCGAATTCGGCGCCGCAGACATCTTCCGACACTCGCCTCTCGGCGATGTGCTAAACTCATTAAAAAATCTGTCCTTGGCGGGAGACTCACAGCCGAATTCTGTCCGGTTCGAACTGGAGGCTGATGATGGAGAATTTCGCTCCCCACCCACCACCCACTTCATAGCCACTGTCCATGAATTAACCGACATGCTCGACTACGGCTCCGAAGACATCGACGATATGGACGACGATGCCGATGAGGAGCACGGCCAAAACCCGCCATTTACTGGACGCTGGACGGCCACTTTTTCGCACGATGTATACATGGTGGATACACCTAAAGAAACTAACTCCGACGACAAAGAAGATCCAGTTGAGGATAAACCCCCTGAGACACAGCCCAAACGACGGCGCTCCCGCCGGCGCTCTAAGTCATGTCGTTCCGAAAACAACAATACTGGCACCGGAGAAAATAATACTCCGGACGATGCTGAAAACAATGAAGGCCCTGTTGAGATAACTTCTGAACTGGAGGAACAAATAAACGGGCACGTTAGCCCAGATGAACATGCCACACATGAAGTCTCGGAGGACAGTCATTATCTGCCACTCTCCGAGGATGAGGAGAGCCTCGGAAAGAAGGATTTCATCGTACCCGAGGAACCTCTTGAGTAGGAGCGCTTTAAATGCCGGTTAATAGCCACTGCAAGGAGCCTGAAAAAGAAGCAGCAGCAGCTTCAAGCTGATCAAGATCTTCTCAACGATAAATGGAGTGATGTCCTGGCAGCCGAAGAATACGGCCTTAATCGCCTAGCCAAAAGTTACCCACGGCGTAAATTGCTACCTCAGTTTGATGATGAGGCGTTGGAGCCCATACCATCATCGCGCAATACGGCTGACCGACCACCACGGGGTCGGGACAAAGCGGCAACTCAAGCCGAACACCAGCCTGCTCCACCTCACCGTAAGGGTAGAGATAAAACAGCTCGGGGACATACCTACGACCTGCGGCAAAAATTGGATAATAATGCAGGACATACTAGATCGATCTACGGATCGCGAGGGCGTGCCCCGACACGTGACGACGGCCACCTATTCGACGCAACAAGCCTAGTCACTCTCGGATCGAACTCCGCAGACGGACTCCATCCGAGCTACGTCGCGAAGTGGCCCAATATAGAGGCACCGCACACCCACTCTGCTTCACTGATGAAGTAATGGAGCACGAATTCCCAGAAGGGTTTAAACCCGTGAATATCGAATCATACGATGGAACAACTGACCCCGCGGTGTGGATCGAGGATTTTCTTCTCCATATCCATATGGCCCGCGGAGAGGACCTCCATGCCATCAAATACCTACCACTAAAACTCAAAGGACCAGCTCGGTACTGGTTAAACAGTCTGCCGGAAAACTCTATCGGCAGCTGGGAGGACTTGGAAAATGCCTTCCGCGACAACTTCCAAGGAACATATGTCCGGCCACCAGATGCCGATGACTTAAGTCACATTGTCCAACAACCCGGAGAGTCAGCGAGGAAACTCTGGACTATATTCTTAGTTAAAAAGAACCAAATCGTCGACTGTCCGGACGCAGAAGCCCTAGCAGCCTTCAAACACAGCGTCCGAGACGAATGGCTCGCACGCCACCTCGGACAAGAAAAACCAAAATCCATGTCAGCCCTTACCGCTCTGATGACCCGCTTTTGCGTGGGCGAAGACAGCTGGTTGGCTCGTAAAAACAGCAGCGCCAGTGATCCGGGCACGTCCGAAGTCCGAGACGGCAATGGCAAGCCGCGACGCAGCAAGCACAAACACAATGAAAAAATGCAGGACACAGCGGTCAACGCTGGATTCAGCGGTCCCAAACCCGGTCAACGGAAAAAGCCATTCAAGGCAAACAAGGACGGACCATCCACTTTAGACAAGATACTGGAGAGGCCCTGCCAGATTCATGGCCACCCCGACAAACCAGCCAATCATACCAACAGAAGCTGTTGGGTTTTCAAGCAGGCCGGCAAGCTCAACGCCGGACACAAGGGGGGGAGACCGCCCGGTGATAGCGACACCGAAGAAATTCACGAAAGAAATACTAGGGGTCTGCTACCTCTTGAGCACTGCGTTGGTTTTCCCTTGAAGAGGAAAGGGTGATGCAGCAAATAGCGTAAGTATTTCCCTCAGTTTTTGAGAACCAAGGTATCAATCCAGTAGGAGACCACGCACGAGTCCCTCACACCTACACAAACAAATACATCCTCGCAACCAACGCAATAAAGGGGTTATCAATCCCTTCACGGTCACTTACGAGAGTGAGATCTGATAGATATGATAAGATAATATTTTTGGTATTTTTATGATAAAGATGCAAAGTAAAATAAAAGGTAATAAAAATAGCTAAGTGTTGGAAGATTAATTTAATGGAAAATAGACCCGGGAACCATAGGTTTCACTAGAGGCTTCTCTCGAGAGCATAAGTATTACGGTGGGTGAACAAATTACTGTTGAGCAATTGACAGAATTGAGCATAGTTATGAGAATATCTGTCACGACCGGATTTTTGGGATATAAATTCCCAGAAAAACGGCCTGTGTGCTCACCAGCCCCAGGATTACTGTTAGCTGATGAGGTACCAACTTGATACAAGAATTCCAAGCAAGGAACAAAAATATGTAGTACAAGACCATTTAGGCCTGGGAGTACAACACTTGGTTTCTAATGGTTGAGGGCGGAAGCGGTTGGAAACATCTGCGTCTATGGGACTCCATTTCCCACAAGAACAGCTGACCAGGATAACTCCTATCTTCGCGAGGCTGCAAATGTCAACACGTAGGCTCCGAGGTTGTCACCGCGATGCATACCTCCACGCAAGGCAATCTGGCCAAGACAATAGCCAGGGACAAGCCAGTGAGTACGTTTGAATGTACTCGCAAACATTAAGAACACGGGTATAATAAATGTCAAACATGCTCCAGAATATCATGTGATCACACGTCTGTCACGAAAAGATACCAAAAACCATATCGCACACGTGTGGTTAAAATGATTCAAAGTAAAATACTGGGTGCCAAGCGAGGGTCTGAATGACGCCTCGAGCGGAAACTGCAGAATAGTAATACTGGTACCAAACGAGTGTCTGAAAGACTCCTCGAGCGGAAAATGCGGAATAGTAATACGGGTGCCAAACGAGTGTCTGAAAGTCTCCTCGAGCGGAAAATGCGGAATAGTAATACAGGTGCCAAACGAGTGTCTGAAAGACTCCTCGAGCGGAAAATGCAGAATATAATAATGCCGCAGTCGGGCGTCGGGGCGACACCACATAAAGGGCTTATAAGAGAATAATCACAGTGAATATCCAGGAGGTAGAACCGTCCCAGGGATACTCAAAAATATACATAATATAATTGGTTAGTCCACAATAATAGAGATCACAATCCAATACAAGCCACATTCACAAATAAAATTAAAGTACAGTCGTTACTCCATCCGAAAACCGATAAACTAGTCAAGTCGTATCTCCATCCGAATACCGTTGTAGAGTTCTAGTTAAATCGTTCTCCATCCGAATACCGTTACAGAGTTCTAGTTAAATCGTTCTCCATCCGAATACCGTTACAAGATTTAACCCAGACTGTGGTCCTATTCAAGAACATGACTATCCGACAGGATATATCCTCTGCAGAGGGAGTACCATTTTCCACGAGTAACGGGATTACTCAGTCCCTCGGGACTAATTCCGTCTACGGTCTTTTGATTGAAAACACGCCTGACCTGCACACACCAGCTTAACTCACCAGTGCCTGGAATCACCCACGACACCTGCCAAGCAAAACTCTAAGTGGGGAGGCTACAACCCCGAGTAGCATGGGATCACAATATTTATACCGCGCGCAAACTAGGGGAGCAACCCCCCTCGGCTCCAACCGGAAACACCCATGCCCCCGGACCGAATGACAGGCTTTAATCCGTGGCCACGGGACCTTCATCACGGCCTCTCTGTACGGTGTGTGCTTTGGAAAGGGGTTGACAACCTACTGAACCATACCCTGTCCCCTGCAGGGACAAGTGGTGGTACCGACAAAAGGAAGCTACTGAACAAGACTCAGTCTACAACCGACTCAGGTGATCCAAGTATCCACCAACAATAATTACCACTAGTGAAATAAATCACCACTCCTCGAGCCTCACCATGCTATGCCGGGCATACTCGTCACAACGAGGGATTAGGGACAAGCTCGTGTCTACCCAAGACCACGACCTTCCCGCTTCCTACCGGTGTGCAAGAGAAGCTCACGAGGGCGATCCAAATCCTCAGGGTATCCATTGCTGGCCACAAACAACTCCAAAGTGCACTCATGCACGAGACTACATCGATACATAAACTGTCACTTATACTCCAAGACAAAAGGTGCTGTGATCGCATCAAAACACCACAACAAATATTATGCCAGAGTTCAGAAATGCTTGCCTTCAAAAGTATGCAAAGGATGCACTTAGTGGAAGCTTTCTTCTTCCTCCAAAAATCCTATTTTGCAAAATACACAAAATACAAATATTTCAAACACAGTACCAAATCCTGTCTCAAATATTTTTGAAATAAACCTTAAAATAAACTAGATGAAATTTGAGAGAGGTAGGAAAAAGAATCAACTCATTTGGAGCTTTATTTTAAAAGTTATAGCCAATCAAAGTTTGGTCAAATCTGTTTTTAAATAAAACCAGAAAAAAGGAAAACGCTTCAGCAGTAATACGCTTACGCAGCAGGGAAAAGGCACTCGGGGTTTTGCGCCTCCACTTAAACAGAGAGAGGGCGCCGCGCAGGTCGCTGACAGTGGGTCCAGAGGGCCCACTGGTCAGGTTTGACCGTTCTCCCTCTCCCTCCTTCTCTTCTCTTCTGCCCGACGGGAGCGGGGCTCCGGCGATCGCCGGCGACGGACAGCGGCTCCTCGAGGGCATCTGCGGGCGGGGATTGAATGGCTAGACCGAGGCGGTCCTTTGGGTGGTTGAAGGGTCGGAGGAGGTGGCAGGAATCGCCGGCGGTGAGCTCCTCGGCGGGTGAAGGCTACGGTGGTGAAGTGACTATTGTGCTCCGGTGGTCTCCGATCGAGTTTGGGCAGCTGGGCAGCTCCGCAAGACTACGGGGAAGCTCTTGGTGGCGCTGGATTGGCAAAAGGGTGGCCGGCGGCGACGAATCGCGCTGGGGCTTGGCGGCGGCCGAGCTGGCCGGAGTTGAGGGAGACGGCCACCACAGGTCGATTCACTACGCGGGAAGCTCTACGAGGAGTGCCTGAAGTCGCGTGAGTGCTCGGAGGGGCTCGGGGACCCTTTATATAGCGCTCGAGGCAGGTTCCCGCGGTGGCAGAGGATAGGATCGCCGGCGACAGCCGTTGCTGTAGGTGCAGGGCATCTTGGCGGCGACGAACGCGTGCCGACGAGCGGGAGGATAAGCACGACCTGTGCTCCGGGGCAGCTGGCGCGCTGGCGTGGTTTGGGCGGTGCCGAACATGGCAGAGGCCACTACCGACGCCGGCGTGCCGCCAAGGGCGCGGCCAGTGGCACAGCAGGGTGCCAGAGCCATCGTGGAGCAGGGGGCGACTAGTGCGTGGCTCAGCGGTGCAGAAGGGACCAGGGTCGGGTCACGTCGAGCGCGGCAGTGCGGCGTGTCCGCGTAGTGCGCGCGCGTGCAAAACGTGCGCTCTGGGCGCGCCCAGAGCACGCACGGCAGGTGCTCAATGGAATGCCAGCGTGGTCTAGAGCGCGAGGGTGGAGCTGGCAAAGCACAGATCAAGGGTTGGGGTGGCTAGGAGCTCAGTGGACAAGGTTGATGGGCCAGGGGTTCAAGTCCACAATGCAAACCAGAGAGCTTGCCAAAACTGACTGTGCACCCCAGGTGTTCGACAGAATGTCATGTGCACTTAGGCAACTCTTGGAGTGGCCAAAGTCTCCAGATCAGTGTCTCTTTAGATACAGGAGATGGTGGTGAGATTAGTTTGGCAAAAACAGAAAGTTGATAGTGCAAGCTTTGCAAAACTCCAGTTCTGGACAGAAAACAGAAGGGTTTAGGGCATGCACTTCAAAATCCCCAATGAGCCCAATCTCCTGGACTTAAGAGTTTGGTAGGGAGGGCTACAAGTAGGAAAAAGCTCAGGGTCACTAGAGCAAGGAAAAATATGGTTGCAGTACAAATCACCAATTTGGACCAGAAAGCAAAAGAGGTTGATCCACTCAAATTTTCCAAAGAACATCATTGGGTTTTTGCTTGAAGATGAATTTTATGCATCCACCGTCATCCCCAAACACTTGGAAGAATTTTTGAAGAAATATTTAAATGGGTTGCAGTGCAAAAGTGCCTACTGGACCAGATTGGAAAAGTTGGTGTAGAGCTCAAAATCTCCAATGGCCAAGAGGTATCTTTGCATAAAAGTGATGTGGAACCATCACATGACATCCCCAAATTTTGGTGGAATTTTTAAAAGCATTTATCAAATAGTTGCAGTGCAAATAGGCCCCAAATGCAAAAGGAAATCATTTTAAAGAAAGAAAGCTTTTTGAATAAATAAATCTTGCAACATTTAAATCCACTGATAAATAATGGTTTTATTATAGAGAGAAATCAAGTCCAACAATACCTTTGAAGGTTTCTCCCACTAGAGGCAAAAATCCAAAATCACAAAGGGTAAAACTTGGCAAATTGGAAAAGTTTTATTTCCTCGCAATATTTTAATAAATAAAACAAGGCCAAAATTTTTGGGTGTCACAATATCTAGGTATGATCATGTATATAGGCATCACGTCCGAGACAAGTAGACCGACTCCTGCCTGCATCTACTACTATTACTCCACACATCGACCGCTATCCAGCATGCATCTAGAGTATTAAGTTCATAAGAACAGAGTAACGCTTTAAGCAAGATGACATGATGTAGAGGGATAAACTCATGCAATATAATATAAACCCCATCTTGTTATCCTCGATGGCAACAATACAATACGTGCCTTGCTGCCCCTACTGTCACTGGGAAAGGACACCGCAAGATTGAACCCAAAGCTAAGCACTTCTCCCATTGCAAGAACGATCAATCTAGTAGGCCAAACCAAATTGATAATTCGAAGAGACTTGCAAAGATAACCAAGCATACATAAAAGAATTCAGAGGAGATTCAAATATTGTTCATAGATAAACTTGCTCATAAACCCCCAATTCATCGGTCTCAACAAACACACCGCAAAACAAGATTACATCGAATAGATCTCCACAAGAGAGGGGGAGAACATTGTATTGAGATCCAAAAAGAGAGAAGAAGCCATCTAGCTAATAACTATGGACCCGAAGGTTTGAGATAAACTACTCACGCATCATCGGAGAGGCTATGGTGTTGATGTAGAAGCCCTCCGTGATCGATGCCCCCTCCGGCGGAGCTCCGGAAAAGGCCCCAAGATGGGATCTCACGGGTACAGAAGGTTGCGGCGGTGGAATTAGTTTTTGGCTCCGTATCTGGTAGTTTGGGGGTACGTAGGTATATATAGGAGGAAGAAGTACGTCGGTGGAGCAACGTGGGGCCCACGAGGGTGGAGGGCGCACCCAGGGGGTAGGCGCGCCCCTACCTCGTGCCCTAATGGTTGATGTCTTGTCGTAGGGTCCAAGTCCTCTGGATCACGTTCGTTTCGAAAATCACGTTCCCGAAGGTTTCATTCCGTTTGGACTCCGTTTGATATTCTTTTTCTGCGAAACTCTGAAATAGGCAAAAAACAACAATTCTGGGCTGGGCCTCCGGTTAATAGGTTAGTCCCAAAAGTAATATAAAAGTGTATAATAAAGCCCATTACTATCCAAAACAGAATATAATATAGCGTGGAACAATAAAAAATTATAGATACGTTGGAGACATATCAAGCATCCCCAAGCTTAATTCCTGCTCGTCCTCGAGTAGGTAAATGATAAAAACAGAATATTCAGATCCGAAAGATTCAAGACAAAAGTTTAATATTGACATAAAAATAATAATACTTCAAGCATACTAACTAACCAATTGTGTCTTCTCAAAATAACATGGCCAAAGAAAGTTATCCCTACAAAATCATATAGTCTGGCTATGCTCTATCTTCACCACACAAAATATTTAAATCATGCACAACCCCGATGACAAGCCAAGCAATTGTTTCATACTTTTAGTGTTCTCAAACTTTTTCAATCTTCACGCAATACATGAGCGTGAGCCATGGAAATAGCACTATATGTGGAATAGAATGGTGGTTGTGGAGAAGACAAAAAAGGGAGAAGATAGTCTCACATCAACTAGGCGTATCAACGGGCTATGGAGATGCCCATTAATAGATATCAATGTGAGTGAGTAGGGATTGCCATGCAACGGATGCACTTAGAGCTATAAGTATATGAAAGCTCAACAAAAGGAACTAAGTGGGTGTGCATCCAACTCGCTTGCTCACGAAGACCTAGGGCATTTTGAGGAAGCCCATCATTGGAATATACAAGCCAAGTTCTATAATGAAAAAAAATTCCCACTAGTATATTAAAGTGATATCATTGGAGACTCTCTATCATGAAGATCATGGTGCTACTTTGAAGCACAAGTGTGGTAAAAGGATAGTAACATTGTCCCTTCTATATTTTTCTCTCATTTTTTTCGTCCGAAGTCTCATCCCGACTTGTGGGGGAATCATAGTCTCCATCATCCTTTCCTCACTTGGGACAATGCTCTAAAAAATGATGATCATCACACTTTTATTTACTTACAACTCAACAATTACAACTCAATACTTAGAACGAAATATGACTCTATGTGAATGCCTCCGGCGGTGTACCGGGATATGCAATGAATCAAGAGTGACATGTATGAAAGAATTATGAACGGTGGCTTTGCCACAAATACGATGTCAACTACATGATCACGCGAAGCAATATGACAATGATGGAGCGTGTCATAATAAACGAAACGGTGGTAAGTTGCATGGCAATATATCTCGGAATGGCTATGGAAATGCCATGATAGGTAGGTATGGTGGCTGTTTTGAGGAAGGTATATGGTGGGTGTATGATACCGGCGAAACGTGCGCGGTATTAAAGAGGCTAGCAATGGTGGAAGGAGGAAAAGTGCGTATAATCCATGGACCAACATTAGTCATAAAGAACTCATATACTTATTGCAAAAATCTACAAGTTATCAAAGCAAAGTATTACGCGCATGCTCCTAGGGGGATAGATTGGTAGGAAAAGACCATCGCTCGTCCCCGACCGCCACTCATAAGGAAGGCAATCAATAAATAAATCATGCTCCGACTTCATCACATAACGGTTCACCATACGTGCATGCTACGGGAATCACAAACTTTAACACAAGTATTTCTCAAATTCAAAACTACTCAACTAGCATGACTCTAATATCACCATCTTCATATCTCAAAACAATTATCTAGTATCAAACTTCTCATAATATTCAACACACTCAATTTTTTTTGTTTACTAATCTTGAATGCCTATCATTGTCAAAGCAAACTAGCATGCTGTTTTGTAGGACTCTCAAAATAATATAAGTGAAGCATGAGAGAACAATAGTTTATATAAAACAAAATCACCACCGTGCTCTAAAAAAATATAAGTGAAGCACTAGAGCAAAAACTATCTAACTCAAAAGATATAAGCGAAGCACATAGAGTATTCTAATAATTTCCGAATCAAGTGTGTCTCTCTCAAAAGGTGTGTACAGGAAAGTTGATTGTGGTAAACTAAAAATCAAAGACTCAAATAATACAAGACGCTCCAAGCTAAACACATATCATGTGGTGAATAAAAATATAGCTCCAAGTAAAGTTACCGATGGAAGTAGACGAAAGAGGGGATGCCTTCCGGGGCATCCCCAAGCTTTGGCTTTTTGTTGTCTCTAGATTATCTTGGGGTGCCATGGGCATCCCCAAGCTTAGGCTCTTGCCACTCCTTGTTCCATAATCCATCAATCTTTCACCCAAAACTTGAAAACTTCACAACAAAACTTAACAGAAAATCTCGTGAGCTCCGTTAGCGAAAGAAAACAAAAGACCACTTCAAGGTACTGTAATGAACTCATTCTTTATTTATATTGGTGTTAAACCTAATGTATTCCAACTTCTCTATGGTTTATAAACTATTTTACTAGCCATAGATTCATCAAAATAAGCAAACAACACACGAAAAACAGAATCTGTCAAAAACAGAATAGTCTGTAGTAATCTGTAACTAACGCAAACTTTTGGAACTCCAAAAACTA
Source organism: Triticum aestivum (assembly GCF_018294505.1). NCBI lineage: Eukaryota > Viridiplantae > Streptophyta > Magnoliopsida > Poales > Poaceae > Triticum > Triticum aestivum. The sequence goes on along the minus strand of NC_057805.1, from coordinate 470,171,972 downwards.
TACCAAAATAGGTCGACCTATACAATTTCTTTATTGATCAGCAGCAATTGTAATCAATATTTTATCACGTTCTGGTGATTTTTAACAATTATTTTCATGAACAGAAAGTTTCTGCAATTTTCAGCAAGATCAAATAACTATCATCCAAGAAGATCCTATAAGTTAAACTTGGCACAAACACTAATTAAAACATAAAAACACATCTAACCAGAGGCTAGATCAAATATTTATTCCTAAACAGAAGCCAAAAGCACAAAACTAAAAATAAAATTGGGTTGCCTCCCAACAAGCGCTATCATTTAACGCCCCTAGCTAGGCATAAAAGCAAGGATAGATCTAGGTTTTGCCATCTTTGGTAGGCAATCCATAAGTGGCTCTCATAATATATTCATAAGGTAATTTTATTTTCTTTCTAGGGAAATTTTCCATGCCTTTCCTTAACGGAAATTGGAATCTAATATTCCCTTCCTTCATATCAATAATCGCACCAATCGTTCTAAGGAAAGGTCTACCAAGATAATAGGACATGAAGGATTGCAATCTATATCAAGAACAATAAAATCTACATGCACATAATTCCTATTTGCAATAATAAGAACATCATTAATTCTTCCCATAGGTTTCTAAATGGTGGAATCCACGAGGTGCAAGTTTAAAGAGCAATCATCAAAATCGCGGAAACCTAGCAAATCGCACAAAGTTTTTGGGATCGTGGAAACACTAGCACCCAAATCACACAAAGCATAACATTCATGATCTTTAATTTTAATTTTAATAGTAGGTTCCCACTCATCATAAAGTTTTCTAGGGATAGAAACTTCCAACTCAAGTTTTTCTTCATAAGATTGCATCAAAGCATCAACGATATGTTTAGTAAAAGCTTTATGTTGACTATAAGCATGTGGAGAATTTAGCACGGATTGCAACAAGGAAATACAATCTATCAAAGAGAAATTAAAATAATTAAATTCCTTGAAATCCAAAATAGTGGGTTCATTAATATCTAGAGTTTTGACCTCTTCAATCCCACTTTTACCAATTTTTGCAAACAATATTATCAATCTCATATTCATCAATGGGATTAAATAAATTTTCAAGATCATAAGAAGAATCACCCCAATCATGATCATTGCAACAAGTAGTAGACATAGCAAAACTAGCATCCCCCAAGCTTAGGGTTTTGCATATTATTTGCACAATTGACATCAAGAGAATTTATAGTAAAATCATTGAAATCATGCTTTTCATCGAGGGAACTATCAAGCATGGGTGCAATAGCAACAATCTCATTTTTAACATAAGGAACTATATCAAATTCGTCTTCATAAATATTGGCATCATGGCCACAAGAATAGCAAGCATCATGTTCATCAAGGGATATTTCAACCAAATCATCGGCATCATCATTATCTATAGATTCATGCATATCATTATTTTCTTCCAAAGCAACGGTCATTCTTTCAATAAATTCTTGGACATAGACATTATGAGCAAAGTTTTCATTGCAATATTTAAGTATGACGGAATTTTCAGATTTGTTGAGAGTAAAATCATACTTTTCAATCAAAGAAGCAACTTCATGAGCACCCTTAAAAACGACAAATTCTTCAATTTGTTCGATATCATAGTAGCTATAAACACCCTTTGCATAAGAAGATAAGATTTCATTATCATTGAACTCACATAGGTAGGGAAGGTGTTTTTAGGGTTCTTAGAGCAACAAGTAAAATTACAAATTTCAGAAAGATTCCAAGCATAGCATAGCAAACTATTTATATGATACCATAAGAGCTTCCCTTTTTCAGACAAACGATGACGCACAAAATGAGCATGCTCATCTAAAGATTTCCCATCAACTAGGCTAGTTGGGGTTTCAGCACGAGCGCATAAGGATCGAAGATGATCCAAGTAGAACACTTTAAGTGGATCCATATCAATAGATTTTCAGCAAGCGAAGATGCAAGCATATAGAAGGCACAATGAAACACAAACAAAGATACATACGGGAAGAAGGCGAACGAAAAAGAGAGGGCGAACAAAACGGCAAGGGTGAAGTGGGGGAGAGGGAAATGAGAGGCAAATGGCAAATAATGTAATGCGGGAGATAAGGGTTTGTGATGGGTACTTGGTATGTTGACTTTTGCGTAGACTCCCCGGCAACGGCGCCAGAAATGGCTCGTTGTTGGGAGTCCAAATCTTGACTTGACCTTGCGTAAGCCTCCCCGGTAACGGCGCTAGAAATCCTTTTTGCTACCTCTTGAACACTGCGTTGGTTTTCCCTTGAAGAGGAAAGGGTGATGCAGCAAAGTAGCGTAAGTATTTCCCTCAGTTTTTGAGAACCAAGGTATCAATCCAATAGGAGACCACGCACGAGTCCCTCGCACCTACACAAATAAATAAATCCTCGCAACCAACGCAATAAAGGGGTTGTCAATCCCTTCACGGTCACTTACGAGAGTGAGATCTGATAGATATGATAAGATAATATTTTTGGTATTTTTATGATAAAGATGCAAAGTAAAATAAAAGGTAATAAAAATAGCTAAGTGTTGGAAGATTAATAAGCCATAGGTTTCACTAGAGGCTTCTCTCGAGAGCATAAGTATTACGGTGGGTGAACAAATTACTGTTGAGCAATTGACAGAATTGAGCATAGTTATGAGAATATCTAGGTATGATCATGTATATAGGCATCACGTCCGAGACAAGTAGACCGACTCCTGCCTGCATCTACTACTATTACTCCACACATTGACCGCTATCCAGCATGCATCTAGAGTATTAAGTTCATAAGAACAGAGTAACGCTTTAAGCAAGATGACATGATGTAGAGGGATAAACTCATGCAATATAATATAAACCCCATCTTGTTATCCTCGATGGCAACAATACAATACAGGCCTTGCTGTCCCTACTGTCACTTGGAAAGGACACCGCAAGATTGAACCCAAAGCTAAGCACTTCTCCCATTGCAAGAAAGATCAATCTAGTAGTCCAAACCAAACTGATAATTCAAAGAGACTTGCAAAGATAACCAATCATACATAAAAGAATTCAGAGGAGATTCAAATATTGTTCATAGATAAACTTGATCATAAACCCACAATTCATCGGTCTCAACAAACACACCGCAAAAGAAGATTACATCGAATAGATATCCACAAGAGAGGGGGAGAACATTGTATTGAGATCCAAAAAGAGAGAAGAAGCCATCTAGCTAATAACTATGGACCCGAAGGTCTGAGGTAAACTACTCACACATCATCGGAGAGGCTATGGTGTTGATGTAGAAGCCCTCCGTGATCGATGCCCCGTCCGGCGGAGCTCCGGAAAAGGCCCCAAGATGGGATCTCACGGGTACAGAAGGTTGCGGCGGTGGAATTAGGTTTTTGGCTCCGTATCTGGTAGTTTGGGGGTACGTAGGTATATATAGGAGGAAGAAGTACGTCGGTGGAGCAATGTGGGGCCCACGAGGGTGGAGGGCGCGCCCAGGGGGGTAGGCGTGCCCCATACCTCGTGCCCTCCTGGTTGATGTCTTGACGTAGGGTCCAAGTCCTCTGGATCACGTTTGTTCCGAAAATGACGTTCCCGACGGTTTCATTCCGTATGGACTCCGTTTGATATTCTTTTTCTGCGAAACTCTGAAATAGGCAAAAACATCAATTCTGGGCTGGGCCTCCGGTTAATAGGTTAGTCCCAAAAATAATATAAAAGTGTATAATAAAGCCCATTAATGTCCAAAACAGAATATAATATAGCATGGAACAATAAAAAATTATAGATACGTTGGAGACGTATCAGGGTCAAAAGCAGTTTCCCCCCGAAGTAAAAACAGTGAACATGGCATATGTGACGCACACCCCTACAGGGGAACGCACGGAACACTCCCTCCGTACAGAAGAGCACGCCACGGCTAACTAAGCCGAACTGCACAGTGGTCCTGTCACACCGCACACCTCATCGGCCATTAAGCCGCCGGTCTCAATTAAACATGACCGATTAATGTCCATATTGGACTAGCAATTCGGCTTCCGCCGTTCGCCTAAAACGCCTGCGAATTTGGTGACTCAGAGGCTAGTTGTCTCATGGACTCTATCGGAGTTCGGGTTCGTACATTTATCCAAGGGCCATTCCTGTCAAAGGAGTCCCTTAACCGAGGACAGGCGATGCAGACGTGCGACGGGAGGTCCAAAAACAACTTTTTGTAGACCGCACTCTATATTTCGAGCCTGTAAGGTGCCTTTTTCCTCAGCCTTCGACCCCTGGCATGTCAAATAGCCGGGGCCGTGGCGTTTTTATCTGTAACATAACGATTGGCATATCACTCAGGTCCCAGTGAACATAATCTGTATTCAGCATTCGCCTTTTTCTACAGAACTGATTTTTGCTCCTTTGGATGTTTTCACACCTCGGCATAACTTGCCAGGGGCTCGGGATGAGAACAAATGAGTTGCCGACAAAATCCGAACAGCTCTATAGCGTACTTTGGCGTCACGAGTTTGGCCTTATATGCATCAGCTCCGAATCATGTCTTGGGTCAATAGTTGGGTTGCCCGGCTCCTGTGCTTGCTACCTTACGTTCCGCTCTATCGGCTAAGGTAGTAAAGGGAGAACTACTGTGATTGTGCTTCCGGTTCATCTGGTCAAGCACCTCAGTAGAGAAAGCCGTGACTATCATGATGCGGTGAGAGCTGGTCAACCACTCGATGACTTATCGGGATCTGTCGCGATTCCCTGTGTATTATACGAAGGACCTTTTCTTCAGGTCACATATGCAATGCACCATATTGAAATAAGCCGCGTCCATACCAGGGGCTATATCATAGAGCCACCATAAAACTCCTATGGCTAAGTGAAAGTGTTAACGCCCTATAGTCCGATTGCCTAGTTCGCCGCATTGACACCTCCTTAATGGACCAAGACGTCGGGTCAAGAGTGATCAATTGCTTTTCCGAACACCCCCGTATTTTTTATGAGGGGGCTGAAGCCGACGACTGGAAAACTTTCAGATTATACAAAAACGGCCGCACAGGAGTAATAAAAGTTTTTAGGCGAAACTAAAAAGAAACTAGCCTTATTATAATATTCTCTTTTACAATTTTATACAATTCACTCGAAAATTACATCTTTCGAGCATTGACCCTCTATTAAGCGGGCACCCTCTAAGACATCCTCGAAATAGTGCTCTGGCGCGTGACGATCCTTGCCCTTGGGTGGACTCTTCGCTGCAACATCGGTGGCCTTCATCTTCGCCGAGTATGTCTTGACACGGGCAAAGGCCATCCGTGCACCTTCAATGCATGTTGATCGCTTCACAGCATCAATATGTGGCACCGCGTCAGCAAGTCGCTGCACCAAACCAAAATAACTATCTGGAACTGGCTCGGTTGGCCACAGCCGGACCATGACGTCCTTCATGGCAGCACCGGACAGCCTGTGAAGCTCGGTCCATTGGGTCATCTGTTGGTTTAGCAATAGCGGGCGCTTCGACGCACCGGATTGTGACCAGAAAAGCTTCTCCGTTGTATATCCTTCTTACGCTTGGTAAAACTGCGCCACATCGGCCACACTCTTCGGCAAGTCCAATAACGCGTCTGGAGAACTCCACACTTGGTTAAGCGGGGTATAATTCGGATCGCCGAACTTAGTTTGCAATAAAAATGGCTTACCAGCCGCAACCTCCCCAGCTTGCCGGATCTCCTCCCGAGCCGCTCTAGACTCGGACCGCACTTCTTTTTCCTCTCGTAAGGCCTTATCAAGATCAGCCGCTTTTGCTTTATTATCCTTCTCGAGGAATTTGCAGCAGCTAGCGGCACCTTCGAGCTCACGCATCATCTTGGATATTTTCTCCTCGTCCTAACGCTGAGCAGCCTGTTCGGCCGATGCCTTTTCGGCAGCCGCATTACTAAACCGGGCCTGCTCCTTGACTCGGAATAGCTCCGCCCGAAGAATCTCAACCGTGGCAGCACCATCTGCAGTTATGCATATTTTAGCATACGCTCCTTCATGTCCCGCTTATATTATAAGAAAGTGCATATAATGAATGCCCCAAATACATACCTTGTGACTCGTCAAGATGCTTATGGATAAGCGTGATGTCCTCACTCACCACATCAACCTTCCGCTGAAGCTCGGCGACTTCTGTAGTCTGGGCGGTCACTGAGGGGGAAATTGCCTGTGTTCCAATTCAATCACGACATTCCCTGAGCATATCTCTTTTGATCCTCTGATCGCCTCCCTTGGAAGCCAATCCGAGTCTCAGGGGCTACTACCTATATACAGGTGCATTTTGCGAATAAAACGCAGTTGAAAATATTACATCACAAACCTCGAAGCCTCTTAGCAGGCTCGTGAAGGCTTCATGCAATCCGCTCTTCGCGGACATAACCCTCTCAACAATCGTACCCATCAAGGTACGGTGTTCCTTTGAGACGGACGCTTGTCGCAGCATGTTCGTCAATATATCCGGCGCTTCCGGATCTTCTGAAGCCGCCGTTGGAGCACAACCTCCCTTTGAAGGAACTCGTTTGCTCGTCCCTACAATCATCTCCGGCTATAAACCGGATAGTCCGGGGCCTTCATTGTTGGCCCCGGAACCCTGGGCGACTGGGGTATCACCTCCGGGTGATGTCTTCTTCATCCCCCACACTGCTTGCTGATCGGGAGTGACCCTCCGGGATGACACTTCACAGTCGTCCGCCTTATTGGGCGAGGAAATTGGTGGAGGCGTTTCGCTCTCCATCATCTCCGGAAGAAGGTCCCCTGAGGAGGAGGATTGTCGAAGAGGACGGTGTGCCGGACTGCAAAATATATATTCCCAATGTTACCTTGGTAGCGGGAAAGGAATTAGATATGTTTAAGAACTCCCTTGTTCAACTTACGATTTGGCCAGAGGCTTATCCTCACTATGGAACTGTGCGACAATATCCGGATGGTTGCAATCGAGGCCGATGTCCTCGGTGGTATCCGGCCATTATTTTCGTTTCCCGAAAAACAATTTCCACATCCCTTTGTGCATAGTGCCAAAGAAGTGTTGGAGGGTTCGCGCTCCTTCCGGATTAAACTCCCACAGGCGGAGAGGCCGTCATTGGCACGGTAGAGTCCGGCGAACTAGCATTACTTGAACCACATTGATAAGATCGATGTCCTTCTCGAGGAGGCTTCGGATGCGGCTCTGCAGATTTTGCACTTCATCAATTGATCCCCAGTCTAGCCCCTTATTGATCCACGACGCGAGCTGAGTCGGAGGGCTAGATCGAAACGCAGGAGCAACGGCCCACTTGGAACCACGAGGCTCGGTGATATAGAACCACTCCTGCTGCCATAAATTCGAAGATTCTGTAAAGGATCCTTTTAGCCAAGGAGCATTAGTAAGCTTGCTCACTGTGGCACCACCACACTCCGCCTGTCTCCCCTCGATCACCCACGGCTTCACATTGAAGGTCTTCAGCCATAAGCCGAAGTGTGGAGGGATTCAGAGGAAAGCTTCGCACGTAACGATAAATGCCGATATGAGAAGGAAGGAGTTCGGGGCCAGATCGTGAAAATCTAGCCCATAATAGAACATGAGCCCACGAACAAAGGGATTGAGAGAAAACCCTAAACCTCGGAGGAAGTGGGAGATAAACACGACCCTCTCGCCGGATCTAGGGGTAGGAATAACCTGCCCTTCAGCAGGGAGCTGGTGGAGGATTTCCGTGGTCAGATATTTTGCCGCTCGGAATTTCACGATGTCTTCCTCTGTAACAGAAGAAGCCACCCACCGGCCTTGAAGGCTGGAGCCGGACATGATCGAGGTTCGTGGTGATTGAAGCCCGGGTGTTAGAGCTCGAGGTGGGGAAAGCTGAAGAAGGAGCAAGCGCAGAGGAGAAGGGCAGGTCTGTACCCCTCTATAAAGGCTGTGAATATCGAAATGCATCCTCTCGGGCCTTAAAACACGCCTATTCCCTAGGAATCGTACCAAAGAGACGGTTGGATTATCCACGTCCGTGTTGATAAGAATCCCGCAATAAGGGGACACGATCTGTGCTTCGACAAGACATGCCAATAGAGGCCACGCCTCAAAACATGGAACGGCAGGACAAGAAACAATTCGAAATAAAGACCGGGCCAGCATAATGTCAGGTTGCAAAAAGTTGTCAGCATATTGGACTCGTGAAATATTATACTCTCTATGGCTGTGTGTGTGGTATTTATGTTGCAGATCCGGACACATCTCTCGTCCGGAGACTATCTTGGAGTTCGGAAAGGGGAACCCGCCTTGCAATGCCGAAGACAATTTGCGCGTCGGACACCTCGTCATTGAAGCCTGGTTCAAGGGCTACTGACGGAGTCCTGGACTAAGGGGTCCGCGAGCGTCCGGCCTGTTAGCCATGGGCCGGACTGATGAGCTGTGAAGATATGAAGACCGAAGACTCTCAATGTGTCTGGATGGGACTCTCAACGTGTCTGGATGGGACTCTACATGTACATGCAACAGCTAACCATAACTGTTTGAAAACTCATATTCCGTGTACTTGTGTGTGATTTAATTCCATGTGCAGTAAATTGGAAGGAATTTTCAAACACATTGGTCTAACGGCTATGACACAATTAAGCATGGAGTGACATGGCATTTCAATTCCAAAAAATAAAAAAATCAGAAACACATGAAACCTTGGTTGATGTAATGTCATGCCACCAAGATGATGTGGTAAAAAATTGGCATGTTTGACCAAACTTTGGACACACACTCCTCACAAACTGGAGCAACTCACTAGAAGGCCCGTGGTTCCGAGAGGGAACAATGCATGTTTGATGACGAACGGGAGATAGCTTCCTCTTACGGCCTTCAATTTTTTTTTCTACGTCTAATGTGCACTACTACAACTGTAATGTGAAATTTTTGAAAATTCTAGGGGTCATTTGACCTTTTGAAGACATTTAAGTGATTTTCTAGCCATTTAATGACCGTAATTCAAATTTGAACTACATCCACATGCAACGCCTAACCAAAATGGTTTGAAAAATCATATTTGTGTACTTGTGTGCGAGTTAATTCCATGTGCAGTAAACTAGAAGGAATTTTCAAACATATTTGTATCACCACATGGACACATATGCATGAATACGTATGCATGGCATTTTAATTCCAAAAACAATCAGAAACACATGAAACCTTGGTTGATGTAATGTCATGCCACCAAGATGATGTGGCAAATAAATTGGCATGTTTGACGAAAGTTTGGACACACACCCCTCACAAACCGGAGCAACTCGCTAGAAGGTTCGTGGTTCCGAGAGGGAACAATGCATGTTTGATGACGAACGGGAGATAGCTTCCTCTTACGGCCTTCAAATTTTTTTCTATGTCTAATGTGCACTACTACAGCTGTAATGTGAAATTTTGGAAAATTCTAGGGGTCATTTGACCTTTTAAAGACATTTAAGTGATTTTCTAACCATTTAATGACCGTAATTCAAATTTGAACTACATCTACATGCAACGCCTAACCAAAACGGTTTGAAAAATCATATATGTGTACTTGTGTGCGAGTTAATTCCATGTGCAGTAAATTAGAAGGAATTTTCAAACATATTGGTCTCACGACATGGACACATGCATACGTATGCATGGAGTGACATGGCATTTTAATTCAAAAAAATAGAAAAATGTTCAGAAACACATGAAACCTTGGTTGATGTAATGTCATGCCACCAAGATGATGTGGTAAAGAAATTGGCATGTTTGACGAACGTTTGGACACTCACCCCTCACAAACCGGAGCAACTCGCTAGAAGGTTCGTGGTTCTGAGAGGGAACAATGCATGTTTGATGACGAACGGGAGATAGCTTCCTCTTACGGCCTTCAAATTTTTTCCTACGTTTAACATGCACTAATACAACTGTCATGTGAAAATTTGGTAAATTTCAGGGGTCATTTGACCTTTTAAAGACAGTTAAGTGATTTTCTAACCATTTAATGTCCGTAATTCAAATTTAAACTACATCTACATGCAACGCCTAACCATAACGGTTTGAAAAACCATATTTTTGTGTACTTGTGCGTGAGTTAATTCCATGTGCAGTAAATTAGAAGGAATTTTCAAACATATTGGTGTCAAGGCATGGGCACATCCATGGAGTGCATGCCATGGCATTTTAATTCCAAAAAATTAAAAAATGATCAGAAAAACATGAAACCTTGCTTGATTTAATGTCATCCACCAAGATGATGTGGTAGAGAAATTGGCCTGTTTGACAAAAGTTTGGACACACACCCCTCACAAACCGGAGCAACTCGCTAGAAGGTTCGTGGTTCCGAGAGGGAACAATGCATGTTTGATGACGAACGGGAGATAGCTTCCTCTTACGGCCTTCAAATTTTTCTACGTCTAACGTGCACTACTACAAATGTAATGTGAAATTTTGGAAAATTTTAGAGGTCATTTGACCTTTTAAAGACATTTAAGTGATTTTCTAACCATTTAATGACCGTAATTCAAATTTGAACTACATCTACATGCAACGCCTAACCATAACGGTTTGAAAAATCATATTTTTGTGTACTTGTGCGCGAGTTAATTCCATGTGCAGTAAATTAGAAGGAATTTTCAAACATATTGGTGTCAAGGCATGGGCACATGCATGGAGTGCATGCCGTGGCATTTTAATTCCAAAAAATTAAAAAATGATCAGTAAAACATGAAACCTTGCTTGATTTAATGTCATCCACCAAGATGATGTTGTAAAGAAATTGGCATGTTTGACAAAAGTTTGGACACACACCCCTCACAAACCGGAGCAACTCGCTAGAAGGTTCGTGGTTTCGAGAGGGAACAATGCATGTTTGATGACAAACGGGAGATAGCTTCCTCTTACGGCCTTCAAATTTTTTCTACGTCTAACGTGCACTACTACAACTGTAATGTGAAATTTTGGAAAATTCTAGGGGTCATTTGACCTTTTAAAGACATTTAAGTGATTTTCTAACCATTTAATGACCGTAATTCAAATTTGAACTACATCTACATGCAACGCCTAACCAAAACGGTTTGAAATATCATATCTATGTACTTGCGTGCGAGTTAATTCCATGTGCAGTAAATTAGAAGGAATCTTCAAACGTATTGGTCTGACGACATGGACACATGCATACGTATGCAAGGAGTGACATGGCATTTTAATTAAAAAAATAGAAAAATGATCAGAAACACATGAAACCTTGGTTAATGTAATGTCATGCCACCAAGATGATGTGGTACAGAAATTGGCATGTTTGATGAACGTTTGGACTCACGCCCCTCACAAACCGGAGCAACTCGCTAGAAGGTTCGTGGTTCCGAGAGGGAACAATGCATGTTTGATGACGAACGGGAGATAGCTTCCTCTTACGTCCTTCAAATTTTTTCCTACGTTTAACGTGCAACTGTCATGTGAAAATTTTGTAAATTTCAGGGGTCATTTGACCTTCTAAAGACATTTAAGTGATTTTCTAACCATTTAATGACCATAATTCAAATTTGAACTACATCTACATGCAACGCCTAACCAAAACGGTTTGAAAAATCATATTTTTGTGTACTTGTGTGCGAATTAATTCCATGTGCAGTAAATTATAAGGAAATTTCAAACATATTGGTGTCAAGGCATGGGCACATGCATGGAGTGCATGCCATGGCATTTTAATTCCAAAAAATTAAAAAATGATCAGAAAAACATGAAACCTTGCTTGATTTAATGTCATGCCACCAAGATGATGTGGTAAAAAATTGGCCTGTTTGACGAAAGTTTGGACACACACCCCTCACAAACCGGAGCAACTCACTAGAAGGTTCGTGATTCCGAGAGGGAACAATGCATGTTTGCTGACGGACGGGAGATAGCTTCCTCTTACGGCCTTCAAATTTTTTCCTATGTTTAACGTGCACTAATACAACTGTCATGTGAAAATTTGGAAATTTCAGGGGTTATTTGACCTTTTAAAGACATTTAAGTGATTTTCTAACCATTTAATGACCGGAATTCAGATTTTAACTACATCTACATGCAACGCCTAACCAAAACGGTTTGAAAAATCATATTTTTGTGTACTTGTGTGCGAGTTAAAAAAATCATCAGACGATGTAAATATCTGGTGTTCAAAAAAGAAAATGTAAAGATCTGGCAAGACAACCGGCCCCCACACGATTGGCACTCTATCTCGGGGCTTGAGGTTTGGTAGGTGATTGGCAGGGATCATTAATCAGACACGGTTCTGTATTGGAAACTGTCAGCTATTATGTTCACACACAGATTTGCTGCGGGAATTGTGTGTAATTCAAACTACAGTACTCGTAAATTCCGGCGACCGGCGTGTGTACTGTCTCCATCGATCTAGATTCCGGCCGCCAATAAATACTACCTTGCTCACGTCGTCCCGCCTGCATTCTCATCTACATCCTCCCCTCGCTCGCCCTCTCTCTCTCTCTCAAATCTCTGCCCATGCGGCGACGAGGAGTCACCGCCCCCCGAGGACGCTCATTCGATTAGCAGCGACAAGGACCCCTACGCGCCGCCTAACGAGGTTGCACCAGACCCCCCGACTTTGGATTAGTTTTGGGGCCAGTACAATCTTTGTCTGTGGAAGTCGCTGCCGTCGGCTGAGAAAGCCAGGCAAGTGGCGTTCAAGAAGGATATGGCGGAGGAGGAAGCCAGGTACCAGGCGGCCTGTGAAGCCCGTGATGTTGCCTGGAAAAAGGAGGCGGTGGAGCTTTGGGGGCGGGCGCGTCGTCGTGCCGAGGAGGTGTACGAAGACGGGTACTTCATGAGGAAGGTCATAGGCGCTGGGCGCCTCGTCACTGCGTGGAGGTGGGCCGATAAGCTCCAGCGTGCCACCAACGAGGACCCCCGGTGGATGCCCAATGAAATGGCAAGATCGGCTACGCGCGTCCGCCAGCAAGAGGCAGATCGGTACGTCAGGCACTGCGAGGCGAAGGAGTCGGAGTACTGCCTCTGCACTGGGAAGACGCCAAGCACCAGGGAGCTGCTGGCGAGGGGCTGCTGGAATACTGGCCCCAGGAGGGATTATTAGCTTTAGTATTGTTCGTTTTCAATTTTATGCATTGTACCTAGTAGTTAAGTATCATCACGTAAATGTGATGATATTATATATATATATATATATATATATATATATATATTCGGTGATGATCTAATGAACAATTAATATATATATATATTATGGATTCCATTTATCTGTTTTTGTATACTAATTTGAATCTAGCTGTTATCATCCACATATACAGAATGGAAAGCGTATATACACACATTGAAACAGAACATATAAGAATGGAAAACAGAGTACACACATTGAAACAGAGCAATACTACGATTGCTGTGAATACATAGCTATCCACGTCAAAACGACTTTTCAAAATAAAACGCGTCCATGAGACCATGACCAGCAGCCCTTGCCTAGGGTAGCTCTTGGCTCTGCCTGAACTCGTGCAGGCGTTCGTCCAAGCGGTCGACACGCTTGCGGTACATCCGGAGCGCGATCTCGAGCTCCAAGTTGGCTATTTCATCGGAGATCACCAGCTCGAGATGCGACGGCCATGTTCCTCTACTGCGCCCCGGTGGACACCTGGGCCAAGGGGTGGTCGAGCCTACGGACCAGCGCATTGGCATCGAGCGGGCCGCGGACAAGGCGAACGGTGGCACCCATGCGAACGGCACGGCGGGTGTCCGGTGCAAGTACGGCGCGGCCGGCCTCTACTGCAAGTACGGCGCTGAGGGCCTCTGCCCACTCTTGGCGAGGAATGGGGGTACTGACGGGACGTGTACCCAGCTGCGACGCCGTGTCGACAGCAGGCAAGCGCCGCTTGATCCGCTCTTGCTATGCGGCGCGCCGCGCCTCTCGCTCTGCGTCGCTCCAATGGTCTCGCCGTGCAGTGAGCCGCAGCCTATCGGCGCGGACACGCCTGGCTTGCTTTGCGGCGCGCCATTGATCATGTTGTGCGGCGAGCTGCAGCCTATCGGCGCTGACATGCCTATCTTGATCCGCGGTGCTCAAGCGCCATGCGCCAAAGGTCTGCTCAACCCTGGTGATGACACGCATCACGGCGTCGTCCATCGCGTTGACGGGGAGCGCCTCGGCCTCGACGGGCCATGGCGCCTGCTCGTTTTCCTCGTCGACGAGGTTGATGGCAGAGGCGGCGCTTTGGTGGGTTGGCATGCTTGGAAAAGGTGGATGTGCTACAGGCTGCGCTTGTCGCCTCCGTCCGTCGCGCGCCCCCTATGCGCAATATAGCAGGGTGGCGGGAAACAGGTGTGGAAATGGCGGGAAACAGTGGCGTGTTCATAAAACGCCATCAATTAATGGAAACTTAGCATCGAGCTAGCACAAAAAGTAGATGATGATCAGATGAACATGGACCACACTAGGGAACCCGTCGGAGATGAATTCATCAATCCCAAACGGTTGAATACTAGCAAGCGTTTGCCCACAACACACACGGTCTATTCCATCACCAATAGGTCGGATGGATCAACTGTATGCCACGTATCGCACATTGTCAAAAAGTAATGCGGTAGACCTTCTTTAACATGTGTTAAAAAATAAAAAAATAAAAAAACAAGGACCTTGAGGTTAAATTAGCTAAGGGAATGGGGCATTTCGGTCATTTGAACGAAATGACCCATCCCATCACCTAATTTAACATCGACACAACTTCCCATCCGGTCACCCATCCGATGGCTGCTCCAGCCTGAGCACACTTAACTTGATAGTTTTCTTACATGAGCTACTGGTGGAACAGCTAGTCCTTGCTGATAGGAATGCCTCTTCACATCCTTATGGCGTATCCGGATGACCGCCCGTCCCACAATGGCCAATAGATGTTGTGTAGACACAGCATATCACATACGTCTTATTAGAACCAATCGTCCGCGTTATTATCGGTCTTCGCACACATTTCCGATTATAGACCTGTTTGTCGCGTATCACACACATCTTCTTATATTGAACCGTTTCTGTTCTCTTGCCTAATCACAAACAGTTCATCCGAGTGAACCGTATGTTTTGCATCGCACACACCTTGATCGGGCTGACCGTTTCTTTTGTGTTGCCTAATCACACACAGTTCATCCCAGTGAACCGTATGCTGTATATCGCACACGCCTTCATCTGGACGCCCATTTCTTTTGTTCCTCCTCATTGCAAACAGTTAATTGAGCTGAATCGTATGCCCTGCATCGCACATGCAACTAAAATCTGAAACGTGTTTGATGCATCCTTCATCGCAAATGTTTTGCACCTTTTTTGACGGTTATTTTACACCACCGTTTGCGATTATGGCATCGCACACAATTTCGTCGAAGGGTCTCTGATCGTAGTGTCGCATTAGCAGCATCCTGCAGTAGTGCACAACCATCTATTGATCAACGAGCTAGTCAACAGAGGCTCGCTAGGGACATATTGTGGTCTATGTATTCACACATGTATTACGGTTTTCGGTTAATACAATTATAGCATGAACAATAGACAATTATCATGAATAAGGAAATATAATAATAACCATTTTATTATTGCCTCTAGGGCATATTTCCAACAGATAGTAACACTACCATCAGCGTCCATCTTCCTCTTGAAGATCCATTTATTCTCAATGGTTTGCCGATCATCGGGCAAGCCCACCAAAGTCCACACTTTGTTCTTACATATGGATCCTATCTCAAATTTCATGGCCTCAAGTCATTTTGCGGATCTGGGCTCATCATCGCTTCCTCATAGTTCGTAGGTTCGTCATGGTCTAGTAACATGACTTCTAGAACAGGATTACCGTACCACTCTAGCGCGGACCGTACTCTGGTTGACCTACGAGGTTCGGTAGTAACTTGATATGAAGTTCCATGATCATCATCATTAACTTCCTCATTAATTGGTGTAGGCATCACTGGAACTGATTTCTGTGATGAACCATTTTCCAATTCGAGAGAAGGTACAACTACCCCATCAAGTTCTACTTTCCTCCCACTCACTTCTTTCGAGAGAAAACTCCTTCTCTAGAAAGGATCCATTCTTAGCAACAAAGATCTTGCCTTCGGATCTGTGATAGAAGGTGTACCCAACATTTTCTTTTGGCTATCATTTGAAGACACACTTCTCCGATTTGGGTTCGAGCTTATCAGGCTGAAGCTTTTTCACATAAGCATCGCAACCCCAAAATTTAAGAAACGACAACTTAGGTTTCTTGCCAAACCACAGTTCATACGGTGTCGTCTCAATGGATTCAGAGGGTGCCCTATTTAACGTGAATGCAGCTGTCTCTAATGCATAACCCCAAAACGATAGCGGTAAATCAGTAAGAGACATCATAGTTCGCACCATATCTAATAAAGTACGATTACGATGTTCAGACACACCATTACGCTGTGGTGTTCCGGGTGGCGTGAGTTGCGAAACTATTCCGCATTGTTTCAAATGTAGACCAAACTCGTAACTCAAATATTCTCCTCCACGATCAGATCGTAGGAATTTTATTTTCTTGTTACGATGATTTTCAACTTCACTCTGAAATTCTTTGAACTTTTCAAATGTTTCAGACTTATGTTTCATTAAGTAGATATACCCATATCTGCTCAAATCATCTGTGAAGGTGAGAAAATAACGATATCCGCCACGAGCTTCAATATTCATCGAACCACATACATCTGTATGTATGATTTCCAACAAATCTGTTGCTCTCTCCATAGTTCCGGAGAACGGTGTTTTGGTCATCTTGCCCATAAGGCACGGTTCGCAAGTACCAAGTGATTCAAAATCAAGTGATTCCAAAATTCCATCAGTATGGAGTTTCTTCATGCGCTTTACACCGATATGACCCAAACGGCAGTGCCACAAATAAGTTGCACTGTCATTATTAACTCTGCATCTTTTGGCTTCAACATTATGAATATGTGTATCACTACTGTCGAGATTCATTAAAAATAGACCACTCTTCAAGGGTGCATGACCATAAAAGATATTATTCCTCCCACTTACTTCTTTCGAGAGAAACTCTTTCTCCAGAAGGACCCGTTCTTGGCAACGAAGATCTTGCCTTCGGATCTGAGGTAGAAGGTATACCCAATGGTTTCCTTAGGGTATCCTATGAAGACGCATTTTTCCGACTTGGGTTCGAGCTTTTCAGGTTGAAGTTTCTTGACATAAGCATCGCATCCCCAAACTTTAAGAAATGACAGCTTAGGTTTCTGTCCAAACCATAATTCATACGGTGTCGTCTCAACGGATTTCGACAGAGCCCTATTTAAAGTGAATGCGGCAGTCTCTAATGCATAACCCAAAAATGATAGCGGTAAATCGGTAAGAGACATCATAGATCGCACCATATCTAATAAAGTACGATTACGACGTTCGGACACACCATTACGTTGTGGTGTTTCAGGTGGCATGAGTTGTGAAACTATTCCACATTGTTTCAACTGAAGACCAAACTCGTAATTTAAATATTCATCTCCGCGATCAGATCGTAGAAACTTTATTTTCTTGTTACGATGATTTTCCACTTCACTCTGAAATTCTTTGAACTTTTCAAATGTTTTAGACTTATGTTTCATTAAGTAGATATACCCATATCTGCTCAAATCATCTGTGAAGGTCGGAATATAACGATACCCACCGCGAGCCTCAACACTCATTGGACCGCATACATCAATATGTATTATTTCCAATAAGTCTGTTGCTCGCTCCATTGTTCCGGAGAACGGAGTCTTAGTCATCTTGCCCATGAGGCATGGTTCGCAAGCATCAAGTGATTCATAATCAAGTGATTCCAAAAGTCCATCAGCATGGAGTTTCTTCATGCGCTTTACACCAATATGACCTTAATGGCAGTGCCACAAATAAGTTGCACTATCATTATTAACTTTGCATCTTTTGGCTTCAATATTATGAATATGTGTATCAACACAATCGAGATTCAATAAACCATTTATTTTGAGTGTATGACCATAGAAGGTTTTATTCATGTAAATAGAACAACAATTATTCTTTGACTTAAATGAATAACCGTATTGCATTAAACATGATCCAATCATATTCATGCTCAATGCAAACACCAAATAATATTTATTTTAGGTTCAACACTAACCCCGAAGGTAAAGGGAGTGTGCGATGGTGATCGTATCAACCTTGGAATCACTTCCAACACACATCGTCACTTCGCCCATAACTAGTCTTTGTTCATTCTGTAACTCCTGTTTTGAGTTACTAATCATAGCAATTGAACCGGTATCAAATACCCAGGGGTTACTATGAACACTAGTCAAGTACACATCAATAACATGTATATCACACATACCTTTGTTCACTTTGCCATCCTTCTTATCCGCCAAGTATTTGGGGTAGTTTCGCTTCCAGTGACCATTTCCTTTGTAGTAGAAGCACTCAGTTTCAGGCTTGGGTTCAGCTTTGGGCTTCTTCACAGGAGTGGCAACTTGCTTGCCATTCTTCTTGAAGTTCCCTTTCTATCCCTTTGCCCTTTTTCTTGAAACTAGTGGTCTTGTTAACCATCAACACTTGATGCTCTTTATTGATTTCTACCTTCGCCGATTTCAAAATCGCGAATAGCTCGGGAATCGTTTTCGTCATCCCTTGCATATTATAGTTCATCATGATGTTCCAGTAACTTGGTGATAGTGACTAGAGAACTCTGTCAATCACTATCTTATTTGGAAGATTAACTCCCACTTGATTCAAGCGATTGTAATACTCAGACATTCTAAGCACATGCTCACAGGTTGAGCTATTCTCCTCCATCTTGTAGGCAAAGTACTTGTCATAGGTCTCATACCTCTCGACACGGGCATGAGTCTGAAATATTAATTTCAACTCTTGGAACATCTCATATGGTCTGTGGCGTTCAAAACATTTTTGAAGTCCCGGTTCTAAGCCATAAAGCATGGTGCACTAAACTATCAAGTAGTCATCATACCGAGCTTGTCAAACATTCATAACGTTGGCATCTGCTCCTGCAATAGATCTGTCACCTAGCGGTGCATCAAGGACATAATTCTTTTGTGCAGCAATGAGGATAATCCTCAGATCACGGACCCAGTCCGCGTCATTTCTACTAACATCTTTCAACTTATTTTTCTCTAGGAACATATCAAAAATAAACGGGGAGCTACATCGCGAGCTATAGATCTACAACATAATTTGCAAATACTATCAGGACTAAGTTCATGATAAATTAAAGTTCAGTTAATCATATTACTTAAGAACTCCCACTTAGATAGACATCCCTCTAGTCATCTAAATGATCACGTGATCCATATCAACTAAACCATGTCCGATCATCACGTGAGATGGAGTAGTATTCAATGGTGAACATCTCTATGTTGATCATATCTACTATATGATTCACGTTCGACCTTTTAGTCTCACTGTTCCGAGGCCATATCTGCATATGCTAGGCTCATCAAGTTTAACCCGAGTATTCTGTGCATGCAAAACTGGCTTGCACCCGTTGTATGTGAACGTAGAGCTTATCACACCCGATCATCACGTGGTGTCTCGGCACGACGAACTGTAGCAACGGTGCATACTCAGGGAGAACACTTATACTTTGAAATTTAGTGAGGGATCATCTTATAATGCTACCGTCGTACTAAGCAAAATAAGATGCATAAAAGATAAACATCACATGCAATCAAAATATGTGACATGCACTACTAGAATCAGGATCTTTGCCGTCAGCTAGCTGATGGCAAAGAAGGTCTTTGCCATCAGTATACAGAAAGCTGACGATAAAGAAAGAGCCGACGGCAAAGAGCGCGTTTGCCGTCAGCCAGATCTTTGCCGTCAGCTAGCTGACGGCATATCAGCTTTGCCGTCAACCAGCGGACGGCAAAGAGGCAGGGTGGCCCACTAGTGAGAACCACCTAACGGCCACTTTCTTTGCCGTCAGCTCGTAGACGGCAAAGAAAGTGCTTAAACTGACGTCAGTTAGGTAGGCTCTTTGCCGTCTGCTAGCAGATGACAAAGAACCATGCCCTAACTAAAAGTCAAACAAGCCCGCGCCCGACCACTCTCTCTCTCTCTCTGTCCTTTCTTCTCCCCGAGCCCGAGCCGCCGCCGCCCCGCGCCACCCATGTCGCCGGCCGCCCCGCCCCCGTGCCGCCGCCGCCCCGCGCCATCCACATCGTCGTGCCGCCCCGGTGACCCCCTCTCTACCCCGGTGACCCCCTCTCCGCCCCGCGCCAACCCCGTCGCCGCACCGCCCCGCCGCCCCGGCGACCCCGACCTCGACCTCGACCGCTCCTCGCCCTCAAGTAAGTGCGCCCGGTCTTCATCGTGCCCCAATTGCACTTTTGATGCATTGATTTGGTCACTGTCTCCGCCTAGGGTTCAAAATTTGTTATGATCTCTGTGTTATGTTCATATGTACAGTTATAGTTAGTTTTGATTTGCCTGGTACTATCTGCCCATGATGCAAAAATTATAGCACAATCAAAAGGCCTTCCCTAGGTTATCTCAATATCTTAGAAGAATGCATCGAGCAGATCAAGGGTGGTGTGCAATTATACACCACTCATTTTGATATAAGGTATAGTGCTAACAACTCGCTGGTCCTAATTTTAGATCAAGCAGAAGTTGCAAACACCATTTCTGCGAACCATGAGCTCGAGAAGAACATATAATAGAAGAATGCATCGAGCTTTAACAATCAGTGCGCTACAACAATTCAATCCTATTGTTGAACATTGCTAAAATTCCAGTCAAGTTTCTAGTTTTCAAAGCAAGGGTTCACTGCACAAGTTCTAGTTATTTTTTGTTTTTGGTTCAGATTGAATGCTCCCTCTTGATTGTAGTTGAAGATCCGCATCGGTAGTACTAAGTGCGAGAAACACAGAAGATCTTGTGGCTATCATATAGGTTCAGAAATTAACAATTTCAGAGTAGTTTCAGACTTGTTTCAAAATTTCAGAGTATATTTCCATGTCAAGTTTTTTTAGCTGTTAAGAGTTATAGTCTCATTGAGGGTGAATACAGTACACTGGGCATAGTCGTGTATATGTTGTTCTTATTTTCATGGCCCTCAAGAAACCATGCTTTATTATTACAGTCAATCTCCACCACTCTTAGATCATCATATCATGGTTGTTCTCATGATCTCAAAGCAAAGCATCTTGGTTGAGATGACTGACCGGAAGTGAAAACTTTCAGGTGATTGTGTGTTAGTAGTTCTGTAAAATACTAGATTAGAGTGAGCACCCTGTTTTTGCTTTCCTTTCATTTTGGTAACTCATTTTTGTACTGGGATCTCTCAACCAACACTCCTAGTTTCTTTCTTTTCTTTAGTAGAATGTTTTTATACTGCTAGTTGCCTAGGTTGCTAACATAAAGAAGTTCAAATAGTTATTATATGAAATTCAACTAAAGTCAGCATTTTTGTGTCTAGCCCGTGCGAAGGAACGGGTTGACGACTAGTGCTACTAATAAATCTTGTGCTTAGCTCTAGTATGTCAACCTAGAGCCATCATATGTCCACAAGTGCATTGCTTTTTGAATGTGAAATGATAACTTCGCGTAGTAGATTATCTTCTGCTCAAAACATCTACTGCTATAATGTTGTACGATAATGTTGTAACGGTACTAATTGGTCTCTTCTGCTGCTTATCAGAGATGGGGGAAGCTGCCACCGCAGGCTCCGCTCTACGACACCGGAGTACGAGTTGGATGCTTTCGAGTTCTTCAGTATCATACTTGGGACTTCCTCCGGGAGGCAGGTATATAAAAGGAGAGATCTCCCCTTCACCCATCTCATTATGATAACTCTGCTGTTTGCTACATCACTCCTTG
Organism: Triticum aestivum; assembly: GCF_018294505.1. Lineage (NCBI taxonomy): Eukaryota > Viridiplantae > Streptophyta > Magnoliopsida > Poales > Poaceae > Triticum > Triticum aestivum. The sequence goes on along the minus strand of NC_057805.1, from coordinate 470,150,148 downwards.
TCCCAAACTGCAGAGGCTGCCTGACACTTTTATGAAGATGCTGGACGGCCATCGGCCAAAGAATGTGAAGCTGCGACAGGCTGGCAGCGGGCTTCGCAGGCATTGGGACGTGGAGTTGGTGATCAGGTACGGCCACATGTACCTGTGTCGTGGCTGGGAGCAGTTCTACCGTGCCTACGACCTGCGGCACGAGTACTTCCTTCTCTTCAGGTACGACGGCGACGCCATGCTCACCGTGAAGGTGTTCAACACGACTATGTGTCGCATGCGCTACCAGGACAACAATGATGCCAGTACGTTCTGCCTCTTCTTCCTCTACATTTGGCTTTGTCTCACATCGATTGTTAACGGTCATTGTTGCATTTGGTCAGGCAATGGGAGCAGCAGCAGTGACTCTGGCTACAGCCAAAGCAGCAGCGACTCTAGCTGCAGCAAAAGCAGCAGCGAGGATGATCCGGAATGGAGTGGGGAAGAAGAGGAGCAGAGTGGGGATGAGGAGGTGCAGGCTGACGATGGGCAACAGATGGTGGTGGTTGAGGATGACCTAGCAATGGTGGTGGCTGACGATGGGCAAGATATGGTGGTGGCTGAGGATGACCTAGCGATGGTGTTGCCTGAAGATGGCCTCGCGATGGTGGTGGTGCCTGACAATGACCTTGCGATGGTGGTGGCGCCGGCGATCCCACAGCCGGGTGACATGACCATGCCAATTGTGGTAGAAGACTATGTCCCACTGCCTCCACCGCTTCGCCGCTCTTGGCGCATCAGGATGAGGAAGGAGAAGGAGAAGAAGAAGGAGGAGTGAACTATGTCAGGTATGTCAGATCTCCAAAATGATCTATATATACTTAGCTTTGTTTCCTCCGAAATGACATAAGTTAGCTCTAATATGCTAAGTTATCTCTAATATGCTTAGGTTTGCTCAATAAAGACATACAGTTGGCTTACTTGCGTCAGAAATGGCATAATTATGCTCAGTTAACTCAAAAATGGCATAATTAGTTAAGTTAGCTCCAAAACGACCCATTTAACCTAGGTTAGCTCCAATATGATCCATTTTACCTAGGTTAGCTCCAAAATGACCAAGATTACCTAGGTTAGCTCCAATATGATCCATTTTAGCTAGGGTAGCTCCAAAATGACTAAGTTTACCTAGGTTAGCTCCAAAATGACCAAGTTTACCTAGGTTAGCTCCAATATGCTCCATTTTAGCTAGGTTAGCTCCAAAATTACTTATGTTAGCACAAAAATGACCTATACTTACCTTATTTTCCTCCAAATTGACATAATAAGCTTAGTTAGCTAAAAATTGGCATAATTACCTATGTAAGCTCTAAAATGACACAAATAAAGGAGAAGAAGAAAAACAAGGAAGAGGAGAAAAAGAAAGAATAGAAGAAGAAAGAGAAGAAAAGGAAAGAATAAAATAAGAAGAATGAGAAGGAAAAGGGTAAAAACCTTCTTTTTCTTCTTCTACTTCTAGTCTTCTTCTTCTTCTAGTCTTCTTCTTCTAGTCTTCTTCTTCTCCTAGTCTTCTTCTTCTTCTTCTTCTTCTTCTTCTCCTTCTTCTAGTCTTCTTCTTCTTCTTCTTCTTCTTCAAAATGACCTCAGTTAGCTCTAATATGCTTAGTTACCTAGGTTAGCTCAATAAAGACCTATACTTAGCTACTTTATAGCAAAAATGGCATAATATGCTTAGTTCACTCAAAGATGGCATAATTAGCTAGGCTAGCTCCATTTTACCTAAGTATGCTTACTTCTTCTTCTAGTCTTCTTCTTCTTCTTCTTCATTTTCTTCTTCTTCTTCTTCTAACTTTCTTATTTCCCATTTTGCAGAATTCATTTAATTCACGGAAGCTTGCATGGATGGAGTGCTTCTTTTCCCTTTCTGCTTTTATTTTGTATCGATGAACTTGCATGGATGGAACTTGTTATATGCATGGATGGATGGATAACGGTGTTGGATGAACAATGTGAAACTTTTGTAATATGTATGGATGGCACTATGTGTTGGTTATGTATGTATATATGATGAAACTTGTGTGTTGGATATGTCTTGTGTTGAAATTTGTGTGTTGAAACTTGTGTGTTCAAATTGAATGATTTAAGAAAAAACAGGGGCTATACAGGATCTTTGCCTTCCGCTGGCGGACGGCAAAGAGATTTGCCATAAGCCAGCAGACGTCAAAGATGCCACATGGCAGCTACCTGTACAACCTGGGGGCTGGCCTATTTGGTTACTTTGTCGTCTGTTGGCTGACGTCAAAGGTGCAATGGTCTTTGCCATCTGCCAGCGGACGGCAAAGCGCACCGTTAGCCCCTGATACGTCTCCAACGTATCTATAATTTTTGATTGCTCCATGCTATATTATCTTCTGTTTTGGACATTATTGGGCTTTATTATTCACTTTTATATTATTTTTGGGACTAACCTATTAACCGGAGGCCCAGCCCAGAATTGCTGTTTTTTTCCTATTTCAGAGTTTCGCAGAAAAAGAATATCAAACGGAGTCCAAACGGAATGAAACCTTCGGGAACGTGATTTTCGAAACGAACATGATCCAGAGGACTTGGACCCTACATCAAGAAAGCTACCAGGAAGCCACGAGGTAGGGGGCGCGCCTACCCCCCTGGGCGCGCCCTCCACCCTCGTGGGCCCCATGTTGCTCCACCAACGTACTCCTTCCTCCTATATATACCTACGTACCCCCAAACGATCAGATACGGAGCCAAAAACCTAATTCCACCGCCACAACCTTCTGTACCCACGAGATCCCATCTTGGGGCGTGTTCCGGAGCTCCGCCGGAGGGGGCATCGATCACGGAGGGCTTCTACATCAACACCATAGCCTCTCCGATGAAGTGTGAGTAGTTTACCTCAGACCTTCGGGTCCATAGTTATTAGCTAGATGGCTTCTTCTCTCTTTTTGGATCTCAATACAATGTTCTCCCCCTCTCTTGTGGAGATCTATTCGATGTAATCTTCTTTTGCGGTGTGTTTGTTGAGACCGATGAATTGTGGGTTTATGATCAAGTTTATCTATGAACAATATTTGAATCTTCTGAATTCTTTTATGTATGATTGGTTATCTTTGCAAGTCTCTTAGAATTATCAGTTTGGTTTGGCCTACTAGATTGATCTTTCTTGCAATGGGAGAAGTGCTTAGCTTTGGGTTCAATCTTGCGGTGTCCTTTCCCAGTGACAGCAGGGGCAGCAAGGCACGTATAGTATTGTTGCCATCGAGGATAACAAGATGGGGTTTATATCATATTGCATGAGTTTATCCCTCTACATCATGTCATCTTGCTTAAGGCGTTACTCTGTTCTTATGAACTTAATACTCTAGATGCATGCTGGATAGCGGTCGATGTGTGGAGTAATAGTAGTAGATGCAGGCAGGAGTTGGTCTACTTGTCTCGGACGTGATGCCTACATACATGATCATACCTAGATATTCTCATAACTATGCTCAATTCTGTCAATTGCTCAACAGTAATTGTTTCACCCACCGTAAAATACTTATGCTCTCGAGAGAAGCCACTAGTGAAACCTATGGCCCCCGGGTCTATCTTCCATCATATTAATCTTCCAACACTTAGTTATTTCCGTTGCTTTTATTTTACTTTGCATCTTTATTTTAAAAATATCAAAAATATTATCTTATCATATCTATCAGATCTCACTCTCGTAAGTGACCATGTAGGGATTGACAACCCCTTATCGCATTGGTTGCGAGGATTTATTTGTTTGTGTAGGTGCGAGGGACTCGCGCGTAGCCTCCTACTGGATTGATACCTTGGTTCTCAAAAACTGAGGGAAATACTTACGCTACTTTGCTGCATCACCCTTTCCTCTTCAAGGGATAACCAACGCAGTGCTCAAGAGGTAGCAAGAAGGATTTCTGGCGCCGTTGCCGGGGAGGTCTACGCAAAAGTCAACATACCAAGTACCCATCACAAACCCTTATCTCCCGCATTACATTATTTGCCATTTGCCTCTTGTTTTCCTCTCCCCCAGTTCACCCTTGCCGTTTTATTCGCCCTCTCTTTTTCGTTCGCCACTTTTTCGCTTGTTTCTTGTTTGCTCGTGTGTTGGATTGCTTGTTTGTCACGATGGCTCAAGATAATACCAAATTATGTGACTTTACCAATACCAACAATAATGATTTCCTTAGCACTCTGATTGCTCCTCTTACCGATACTGAATCTTGTGAAATCAATGCTGCTTTGTTGAATCTTGTCATGAAAGATCAATTCGCCGGCCTTCCTATTGAAGATGCCGCTACTCATCTAAATAGCTTCGTTGATTTGTGTGATATGCAAAAGAAGAAAGACGTTGACAATGATATTGTTAAATTGAAGCTATTTCCTTTTTCGCTTAGAGATCGTGCTAAAGCTTGGTTTTCGTCTTTGCCTAAAAATAGTATTGATTCTTGGAATAAGTGCAAAGATGCTTTTATCTCTAAGTATTTTCCTCCCGCTAAGATCATCTCTCTTAGAAACGATATTATGAATTTTAAGCAACTTGATCATGAACATGTTGCACAAGCTTGGGAGAGGATGAAATTAATGATACGTAATTGCCCTACGCATGGTTTGAATTTGTGGATGATTATACAAAATTTTTATGCCGGATTGAATTTTGCTTCTAGAAATCTTTTAGATTCGGCCGCGGGAGGCACTTTTATGGAAATCACTTTAGGAGAAGCTACTAAACTCCTATATAATATTATGGTTAATTATTCTCAATGGCACACTGAAAGATCTACTAATAAAAAAGTGCATGCGATAGAAGAAATTAATGTTTTGAGTGGAAAGATGGATGAACTTATGAAATTATTTGCTACTAAGAGTGTTTCTTCTGATCCTAATGATATGCCTTTGTCTACTTTGATTGAGAATAATAATGAATCTATGGATGTGAATTTTGTTGGTAGGAATAATTTTGGTAACAACGCGTATAGAGGAAACTTTAATCCTAGGCCTTATCCTAGTAATTCCTCTAATAATTATGGTAATTCCTACAACAATTCTTATGGAAACTTTAATAAGATGCCCTCTGAATTTGAGACTAGTGTTAAGGAATTTATGAATTCGCAAAAGAATTTCAATGCCTTGCTTGAAGAAAAATTGCTTAAAGTTGATAAATTGGCTAGGAATGTTGATAGAATTTCTCTTGATGTTGATTCTTTGAAACTTAGATCTATTCCACCTAAGCATGATATCAATGAGTCTCTCAAAGCCATGAGAATTTCCATTGATGAGTGCAAAGAAAGAACCGCTAGGATGCGTGCTAAGAAAGATTGCTTTATAAAAGCGTGTTCTTCTAATTTTTATGAAAACAAAGATGAAGATCGAAAAGTTATTGATGTGTCCCCTATTAAATCTTTGTTTTGCAATATGAATCTTGATAATGATGGGACTGAATATGATCCACCTTTACCTAGAAGGCGTTCCAAAAATTCGGAGTTTTTAGATCTTGATGCTCAAATTGACAAAAGTGGGATTGAAGAGAACAAAACCCTAGATATTAATAAACCCACTATTTTGGATTTCAAGGAATTTAATTATGATAATTGCTCTTTGATAGATTGTATTTCCTTGTTGCAATCCGTGCTAAATTCTCCTCATGCTTATAGTCAAAATAAAGCTTTTACCAAACATATCGTTGATGCTTTGATGCAATCTTATGAAGAAAAACTTGAGTTGGAAGTTTCTATCCCTAGAAAACTTTATGATGAGTGGGAACCTACTATTAAAATTAAAATTAAAGATCATGGATGCTATGCTTTGTGTGCTTTGGGTGCTAGTGTTTCCACGATTCCAAAAACTTTGTGTGATTTGCTAGGTTTTCCGTGATTTTGATGATTGCTCTTTAAACTTGCACCTTGCGGATTCCATTATTAAGAAACCTATGGGAAGAATTAATTATGGTCTTATTGTTGCAAATAGGAACTATGTGCCCGTAGATTTTATCGTTCTTGACATAGATTGCAATCCTTCATGTCCTATTATTCTTGGGAGACCTTTCCTTAGAACGATTGGTGCAATTATTGATATGAAGGAAGGGAATATTAGATTCCAATTTCCATTAAAGAAAGGCATGGAACACTTCCCTAGGAAGAAAATAAAGTTACCATATGAGTCTATCATGAGAGCCACTTATGGATTGCCTACCAAAGATGGCAATACTTAGATCTATCCTTGATTTTATGCCTAGCTAGGGGCGTTAAACGATAGCGCTTGTTGGGAGGCAACCCAATTTTATTTTTAGTTTTTTTTTGCTTTTTGCTTCTGTTTAGGAATAAATATTTGATCTAGCCTCTGGTTAGATGTGTTTTTATGTTTTAATTAGTGTTTGTGCCAAGTTAAACCTATAGGATCTTCTTGGATGATAGTTATTTGATCTTACTGTAATTTCCAGAAACTTTCGGTTCACGAAAATAATTGTTAAAAATCACCAGAACGTGATAAAATATTGATTCCAATTTCTGCTGATCAATAAACAAATTGTCTAGATCTTACTATTTTGTCTGATTGTTTGGAGTTCCAGAAGTTTGTGTTAGTTACAGATTACTACAGACTGTTCTGTTTTTGACAGATTCTGTTTTTCGTGTGTTGTTTGCTTATTTTGATGAATCTATGGCTAGTAAAAGAGTTTATAAACCATAGAGAAGTTGGAATACAGTAGGTTTAACACCAATATAAATAAAGAATGAGTTTATTACAGTACCTTGAAGTGGTCTTTTGTTTTCTTTCGCTAACGGAGCTCACGAGATTTTCTGCTGAGTTTTGTGTTGTGAAGTTTTCAAGTTTTGGGTGAAAGATTTGATGGATTATGGAACAAGGAGTGGCAAGAGCCTAAGCTTGGGGATGCCCATGGCACCCCCAAGATAATCTAAGGACACCTAAAAGCCAAAGCTTGGGGATGCCCCTGGAAGGCATCCCCTCTTTCGTCTACTTCCATCGGTAACTTTACTTGGAGCTATATTTTTATTCACCGCATGATATGTGTTTTGCTTGGAGCGTCTTGTATGATTTGAGTATTTGCTTTTAGTTTACCACAATCATCTTTGCTGTACACACCTTTTTGAGAGAGACACACATGATTCGGAAATTATTAGAATACTCTGTGTGCTTCACTTATATCTTTTGAGTTATATAGTTTTTGCTCTAGTACTTCACTTATATCTTTTAGAGCACGGTGGTGGATTTGTTTTATAGAAACTATTGATCTCTCATGCTTCACTTAGATTATTTTGACAGTCTTAAATAGCATGGTAATTTGCTTAAATAATCCTAATATGCTAGGTATTCAAGAATAGTAAAAACTTTCTTATGAGTGTTTTGAATACTAAGAGAAGTTTGATGCTTGATGATTGTTTTGAGACATGGAGGTAGTGATATTAAAGTTGTGCTAGTTAAGTAGTTGTGAATTTGAGAAATACTTGTGTTGAAGTTTGCAAGTCCCGTAGCATGCATGTATGGTAAACGTTATGTAACAAATTCGAAACATGAGGTGTTCTTTGATTGTCCTCCTTATGAGTGGCGGTCGGGGATGAGCGATGGTCTTTTCCTACCAATCTATCCCCTAGGAGCATGCGTGTATGCTTGGTTTGATGACTTGTAGATTTTTGCAATAAGTATGTGAGTTCTTTATGACTAATGTTGAGTCCATGGATTATACGCACTCTCACCTTTCCATCATTGCTAGCCTCTTCGGTACCGTGCATTGCCCTTTCTCACACTGAGAGTTGGTGCAAACTTCGCTGATGCATCCAAACCCCATGATATGATATGTGTTGAATGTATAATTTGGCTGCTAGGTATTCTATGGGCCAAATTAATTTAAATGTGTGGTTGACATATATTTTTTTGGACTTGTTGTTTATTTTGAAATGCAGGCTTGTCAGGCGTAGGAAGTTATTTTACCCAAGACAAGTATATAGAATTCTGTATGGACTAGCGGCTACATGGACAAATTCTCATGTGCTGGGCTAAACCGTGGTTGCTAAGATGAAGGAATTTTAGCATGGGCAATGAAGTCACCTAAACAAAAGCAAGCACAGATGGTGGGTCATTAGTCCTTATTATATAGTGTGATAGCGACCTTGTCGGAATATTTTATTCATATATCCAAGAGTCTTTGTACGTGAATATGGCCTAGATACGTACTACGGATAGCATGCAGATTTTGTACGCATGTATTACATGGTAACCGAATCGAGTCCTGTTCGGTTTTAGTTTTGGAGTTGTATTCCTGTACAGCAAGGCATGCTACGTAACCAGGTCTTGCCTTGTATACGCAAAGTCCAGCGTACCTTATTTATAAGGCCACGGCCGATTGGAAAAAGCCCCAACAATCGATCTATCAATACAAACTACTTTTTCATGTACGTCTATTTTCTGTCGCTACTTCCTGCCGAGCCCTAGCAACCCTAGGGTTTGGCGATCTTTGTCGTTTTGCGCTGGAAAGCGGCCGGTTCTCCTCCACGAAAGCGAGGAAATCTTTGTTGCTTTGCTCGTAAAGCAATCATTCGTCGTCACGAAAGCACGACAAATATCTTGGTGTTGCACGGCGATTTCGCGTGCCAACACAATTGGCGACTCCGCTGGGGACGAGAAGAGAAGAGCTACACGATGAGTACCGAGTCCAAGAACGGAAGCGACATTGACCCGGAGAACGTCATCGCCGTCACACTCGACGATCTGTCGGAAGATGTTCGGCGCGAGCTTGAAGAGGAGCTTGAGAAAGAAAAGGTTGAGAGGTTGAAGCTGAAGTTGGCTGGATACGCGAAGACGAGGAACGGCGTCGTCAAAAAGGTAGTTCCGAGCCCTTCCGATGCTCAGGTAAAAAACTCAACTGAAGAATTGCTCATCTAATTGATGTGTCCATAGCTAGTAAATATGGTTCTGATATGGAAAATACGACACGTACAATTACTCGAGCAGTAGCTAATAGACTTGAAGAATTTAAGGTGCAGTTTAATAAAGATCTTGAAAATTGTCTACCTGGTCATGTACGCTCATTAGTGCTGCAAGTCAATGATGAGTATTCTGGAAAAAGACCCATGCCACCAGACAGTAGCAGATTTAACAATTTGCCAAGTAATATACATACGCCTAGTGCATCGGCTAATGCTATGCAGCCTCACGTCCCTTTAAACAATAATCTGGATGGCCGGGACTATGTTGGTAGTTCAGCTAATAATTTTGTTCCTAGTACTATAGCTCCTATTGTTTCGACTTCGGTTCCAGAAAATCACAATAGCAATAACCGAAGTTTAGGGTTTAACTCTAATATGCAGCAGCCTAGTTATCGGACAGTGGCATATAGTACGCCACCACTGTCGCCTGTCGGTACCGGGGTTCCGTACGGGCCGGTACCCGATTCATACTTTAGTGGGTCTCGGTTTCAAACTTCACATGCTCAAATTTCGTTGCCGGAGCTTCCACCACGTGCTTGTGTTCCATCTGATCCACAAATAAGTTCTCTACAGCCCAATGATAATTTTAAGGACCAGCTTGCTAGTATACTTAGAGAATTTGGTTTAGAACCTAAGGGTAGAGCACGTGCATATCAAAAACCATACCCTGATTACTTTGACTCGACACCATATCCTCATGGTTTTAGAATTCCAGATTTTGTTAAATTTACGGGGGAAGATGGTAGATCTACTTTTGAGCATGTAGGACAATTTTTAGCACAATGCAGCGAGGTCGGCACATCGGATGTTTTTAGATTAAAATTATTTCCTTTATCTTTATCCGGTACTGCATTTACTTGGTTTACATCGCTTGCTCCTAATTCTATTTCAACATGGGCACAATTGGAGCAAAAATTTCATGAGTATTTTTATAGCGGTGAAACAGAACTTCGGCTTATTTAACTATGGTTAGGCAAAAATATAATGGGCATGTTCATGATTATATTAGGAGGTTTAGGGATGTAAAAAACCGATGTTTCAGCTTGACCATAGCCGAAAAGGATTTAGCCAATCTTGCCTTTTCGGGTCTACTCGCTCATATTAAGGATAAACTAGAAGGGCAAGAATTTTTAGATGTTAATCAAGTTTTGCAGAAGGCTTTGGCGCAAGAAAACCGGGCTAAGGAAATTAAATAATATAGCCGGTTTAAAGATAATAGAAATAAAGAGGAAGATAACCATGTGGTTAACGCCTTAGATTATGATAGTGATTCGGCTAGTGAGGATGATGTTAACATATGTGTAGCCGAATGGGTTCAAGCGCCAAAGTCAAAACCATTTGCATGTTCTGCTTTGAAACCTACACCTGCTAGAAGAGATGAAATTAAATACACTTTTGATGTAAGCAAGTGTGATAGAATTTTTGATATGTTACTGCAAAATAAATTAATTAGAGTGAGAGAGGGTCATGTAATTCCACCTCCAGAAGAATTGGGTAGAAGAGCTTATTGTAAGTGGCACAATTCTTTTTCTCATGCTACTAATGATTGTAACGTGTTTCGTCGACAGGTGCAATCGGCCATCAATGAAGGACGATTGACGTTTACAGAAGGTTCTAAGATGAAGCTCGACAGCGACCCTTTTCCTATCAATGTGGTCGAGCTTGAGAGTAAAAAAAATGCTTATTCGGTCGGATCAGACCGAATCCGCAAGAGAGAAAAACGTTGTTGATAACAGTGCTCCTCCAAGGATGATCAAACCAAAAAAATCCAGAAATAGGTGTGGAAAGTCAACGGAGGGAGGAGACAAGCTCCAAGGCCAAAGCCGACAGTTAGCATGTTGTTGGAAAAATATACCTCACGCAAGACCAGCAATGTGTTTAATCGGCTCGGAGGTAATAAGCGTCCAAGATCTCCTTCTGGACCTCGCAGTCATGAGCAATGGCAAGGAAGTGCATATGACCAACAACCGTATTTTGCAATGGAGCCGACATATTGGGGTTGTGCACCTCCTATGTATCCGCAGTTTCCTCCATGGGGGTTTAATCCTTGGGCGCCATATCCTACAGGGCCAGCAGGTTATTTTCAGCCGGGATGGATCCCGCCGATGCCTATGTTCAGACCAAACGTACATGAGAAAAGGGCTCGTTTCAATGAGGAGGCTAGATCACATAACGCCATCGAGATTCGAGGAGGTCGATCACCGGTACGCAGTGCAGAGCGCAACAACTATAAGGGCGACTACAAGCGCGTATGGATGCCGGTGAAACGTGCCGATCCTAAACCCGGAAAAGTGTAGATGATTTAGATGCTGCTCATGGTTTGAAAATAGCAGAACACCAGTCCAGATGAAGGTGTTGTCAATTGTACAGAAACAAGCAGTGTCTCAACAAAAGTTGTTGGTACAGAGGAGAAAGTAATGGCGTGAAGTTGCGGCAAGCCGGCCAATCTAATCAATTTGAAGAGAAAACTAATTCTGGGCATGACGCGCATGCACGGTCAGACAAGGAATATGTTGTATCCTCACGTACTAGTCAACAGTATAAATCGGCAAGTTCATATGCTGATTTAGTTATGAGAAATTGTGGCCCAGGAACGTCCAAGAGTTTGCCTCCAATGGGTTTGAAGTATAACAGCAACACATGCACACGTTGGGATTCCATCAATGTACGCGGACATAATTCTAATCAGCAACGAGGTTTGTCGGCTAAAGACAGACTATTCATCCCAGGAGGAACAGTATGTCGATACATGCCAAAGGACCCGGGGGGCAGCAAAATTAAGTCAGTTGTGCCAGGGACTAAACCAGCACCTCAGTGGTGCCCAAAGGGACTTACTCACACTCAGAAACAGCGTGTACAGCGACTACGGACATTGGAAATAAAGGAAGAGATAGCTGAGAAGAAGCGTGATAAATGGTTCAATCAAGATAAACCAATGATAACCACAAAAACTTGGAAGGAGAAGCGCATCGCAGCTGAGGAAAATAAAAATACGGATGACACTATTATTGCAGAAAATTCAGAGAATGATAAAGATGTACCAACTGATATGGATGTTAATATGGCGTTCGCATTGCCTGCTGAATTTCACGCGCCCGAGGCTCAAATTGCTGAACTTGTTCTTGGCCCAAAGAATGCTACATTTGAGAAACCAGAGAAGCATGGACAGCACCTAAAGTCATTATTTATCGGAGGTCACATTGACGATAAGCCTATTGGTCGCATGCTTGTTGATGGCGGTACAGGTGTTAATATTATGCCCTTTTCCGTATTTTCTAAACTGAACCGAAAAGAGAGCGAGTTAATGAAGACCAACATGGGACTTAGTGGGTTCTCAGGAGAATTTTCCGAGGCTAAGGGTGTTATTTCTATGGAGCTCACAGTCGGAAGCAAAACGTTGCCGACTGCGTTTTTTGTTGTCGATGTCAAAGGACGGTATAACATTCTTTTGGGACGCGACTGGATTCATGCAAATTGCTGCATTCCTTCTACTCTTCATCAATGCTTAATTCAGTGGGTTAATGATGATGTTGAGGTGATAGAGGCGGACAATTCTTCTTGTATTGCTTTGACGGAGGCGCCGGTTGATTGGCAACACGGTGAGATGCGTTGTTTGACCAGTAGGGATTTATCGGACTATGATTACATTAGTATTGGTAGAGATGGTTTTGTACCTATAAATGCACAGCCGGCTAACGTAGCTCGGCTTAATGATTTATCTATATAAATGATGAATAAAGACGACAGTATTAAGTGGCTGCAGAGACGCACGGAGGAGTATCGTTCCGGAAAGAACGATATGCATGAAACTATTGAAGATTTTGATAACATGGAAAAGCTTGGACAGGGATTCTCATCGGCTGATCCACTTGAAGAAATTGATATTGGTGATGGAAGTATTCCGAGGCCTACATTTATCAAAGCTAGCTTGAAAGCCGATCAGAAAAGTAAGGTATGTTTATTACTTAAAGAATTCGTTGATTGCTTTGCTTGGAATTATACTGAGATGCCCGGTTTGAGTAGAGATTTGGTAGAACATAGATTACCTATTAAATCTGGTTTTAGGCCGTATAAACAACCTCGTAGAAGTTTCAATCCTAATTTGTATGACCGCATCAAAGAAGAAGTTGATCAGTTGTTAAAAGCTAAGTTTATTCGGCCGTGTAGATATGCAGATTGGGTTTCTAATATTGTGCCCGTGGAAAAGAAAAATACTGGTAATATTAGAATCTGTGTTGATTTTAGAGATTTGAATAAGGCTACTCCAAAAGATGAATATCCTATGCCTATAGCCGACATGCTTATTAATGATGCCCCGGGACATAAAGTAATTAGCTTTTTAGATGGTAATGCAGGTTATAATCAAATATTTATGGCCGAACAAGATATGTCTAAGGCTGCTTTTCGTTGCCGAGGTTTTGTTGGTTTATTTGAGTGGGTCATTATGACATTTGGGTTGAAAAATGCCGGCGCTACATACCAACGAGCTATGAATTTATTTTTTCATGACCTTCTAGGCATTGTACTAGAAATATATATTGATGACATAGTTGTTAAATCAGATGGGTTTGATCATCATTTAGCCGATTTAAGATTAGCTTTTGAAAGGATGTGCCGGTATGGATTAAAATGAACCCACTCAAATGTGCTTTTGGCGTGTCGGCTGGTAAGTTTTTAGGATTCATAATTCATGAAAATGGCATAGAGATTGACCCTAAGAAAGTGGAGGCAATTAGAAATTTGGAGGAACCCATGTGTAAAAGGGATGTGCAAAAGTTGTTAGGAAAAATTTATTACTTGAGACGATTCATATCTAACCTTGCAGGAAAATTGAATCGTTTGTTCCTCTACTTCGGCTAAAGAATGAAGCCGAATTTACTTGGGGGGCAGAGCAACGAGATGCTTTTAATTATATAAAACGATGCTTGTCGAATCCTCCAATATTGCGGGTGCCCAAGTCCGGTGCACCGTTCAGGCTGTACATTGCTGCAGAAGATAGGGTGATCGGTGCGGTGTTGGCGCAAGAGGTCAGCGGGAAATAATACATCATTGCATACTTAAGCCGTCGTTTGCTCGACGCCGAAAGTCGGTACGTGTTTATTGAAAAGTTATGCTTATCTTTATACTATGCATGTACCAAGTTTCGGCCTTATCTTCTTTCTAGTACGTGTGTAGTAGCTTGCCAGGCCGACGTCATTAAATATATGTTGCAACGACCGATTCTTAGTGGTAGGATTGGAAAGTGGGCTTACGCACTAATAGAATATGATTTAACATATGAATCGTTGCGTGCTATGAAGGGTCAAGTTATCGCCGATTTCATTGTTGATCATAGGATTAAAGATGATGAAAATATTAATTATGTTAGTGTATGCCCATGGAAGCTTTATTTTGATGGATCGGTTTGTAGGGAAGGGCAAGGCGTCGGTAATGTTTTAGTTTCACCTAATAATGTTTTTATGATACATCGGTCCGTTTGGAATATCCTTGCACTAATAACCAAGCTGAGTATGAAGCTTTACTGTTTGGTTTACAAACTTTAGTTGATATGGGCGTAAAGGATGTAGATGCTTTTGGGGATTCGCTTCTGGTAGTACAACAAATTAAAGGCGAATTTAAATGTTTTGATGGATTATTAAATAGTTATTTGGACCGATGTTTAGACATAATTAAGTCTCTAGATACGTTCACCATCCATCATATACCTAGAGAAGAGAATTCTAGAGCTAATTGTTTAGCACAGCAAGCATCCGGTTATCACATTAGTAAAGGAATGTTTTTTATAATAGACAAGCCGATGCATGCTGAGTCTATAATGATGGATACTTTGCCACGGGGTGCACTTGGGCCTAACACAGTTGAACAACTAGCTGTACAATGTACTGCAGATTCGGTGCATGGGTCACAAACGACCGAATTAGCAAATAAATTAGAATTAAGTGATTGGAGAGTTCCTCTTGTTAATCATTTAAAGGATCCAAGTCAAACAAGAGATAGGAAAATTCGGCGACAAGCTTTAAAATATACTTTGTTTAATGACGAGTTGTATCGCTGAACAATAGATGGGTTATTTTTAAAATGCTTGGATTCTGATCAGTCTAGAATAGCTATGGGTGAAGTGCACGAAGGAATATGTGGAACACATCAGTCGGCTCACAAAATGCGATGGTTATTAAAACGAGCAGGGTTTTATTGGCCGACTTTGTTAGAGGATTGTTTTCGGTATTATAAAGGTTGTGAGGCATGTGAAAAATTTGGTAATGTACAGTTAGCGTCCGCGTCTATGTTAAATCCCATAATTAGGCCATGGCCATTTAGAGGATGGGGTTTAGATTTTATTGGTGAGATACATCCTTCGTCTTCTAAAAGACATCGCTTCGTCCTAGTTGCTACAGATTATTTTACTGAATGGACTGAAGCAGTTCCTTTAAAAAATATGACTCATAAAGAGGTTATTAGTTTTGTTTTAGAGCATATTATTCACAGATTCGGTATTCCTCAAACTTTAACTACTGATCAAGGTGCTTCTTTTATGTCTCATCAATTTCGTGAATTTGCCGAATCTTTAGGAATTAAGTTGTTAAATTCGTCGCCTTATATGCTCAAGCTAATGGACAGGCCGAATCTAGCAATAAAACTTTAATTAAACTTATAAAGAAGAAAATTGAGGAACATCCGAAAAGGTGGCATGAGGTACTTTCGAAAGCTTTATGGACTCATCGGATATCTAAGCACGGAGCAACTCAAGTAGCACCGTAAGATCTAGTATATGGCCAGGAGGCGGTGTTACCCGTAGAGGTTAATTTACAAGCTCTTAGAGTGGCCAGACAAAATGATTTGTCAGCTGTAGATGTTAAGATAGATGACATTTCAGAAGATAGATTAAGAGCTTTTCGAGAAATTGAGAAGGAGAAGTTAAGAGTAGCCAAGGCTTATAATAAAAAAAGGTGAGAGAAAAATCGTTTCCAATAGGAGATTTAGTGTGGAAAACGATTTTACCTATTGGAACTAAAGATAGGAAATTCGGCAAATGGTCACCAAGTTGGGAAGGCCCGTATAAGGTCGTAGAGATCATTCCTGGAAATTCATATTTTGTACAATCTTTGCAGGGAGAGAAGTTGCCCAAAGCTCTCAATGGGGAATATTTGAAGAAGTACTATCCTAGCATGTGGCAGGAGGCTTGAGCAAATTTGGCCGATATATTATTTGAGATATCGCCCTAAGAAATTTTGGCCGATGTATTCTTTGAACATCGCCCTAAGAAATAATATGGCCGGTGGATTGATCAACATCGCCCTAAGGTATTGTTATGGTGTTTTTGATAAATCCAATTGTAACAAAAACAGGGGGCATGTGTTGAATGTATAATTTGGCTGCTAGGTATTCTATAGGCCAAATTAATTTAAATGTGTGGTTGACATATATGTTTTTGCACTTGCTGTTTATTTTGAAATGCAGGCTTGTCAGGCGTAGGAAGTTATTTTACCCAAGACAAGTATATAGAATTCTGTATGGACTAGCGGCTACATGGACAAATTCTCATGTGCTGGGCTAAACCGTGGTTGCTAAGATGAAGGAATTTTAGCATGGGCAATGAAGTCACCTAAACAAAAGCAAGCACAGATGGTGGGTCATTAGTCCTTATTATATAGTGTGATAGCAACCTTGCCAGAATATTTTATTCATATATCCAAGAGTCTTTGTACGTGAATATGGCCTAGATACGTACTACAGATAGCATGCAGATTTTGTACGCATGTATTACATGGTAACCGAATCGAGTCCTGTTCGGTTTTAGTTTTTGAGTTGTATTCCTGTATGTCAAGGCATGCTACGTAACCAGGTCTTGCCTTGTATACGCAAAGTCCAGCGTACCTTATTTATAAGGCCACGGCCGATTGGAAAAAGCCCCAACAATCGATCTATCAATACAAACTACTTTTTCACGTACGTCTATTTTCTGTCGCTACTTCCTGCCGAGCCCTAGCAGCCCTAGGGTTTGGCGATCTTTGCCGTTTTGTGCTGGAAAGCGGCCGGTTCTCCTCCACGAAAGCGAGGAAATCTTTGTTGCTGTGCTCGTAAAGCAATCGTTCGTCGTCACGAAAGCACGACAAATATCTTGGTGTTGCACGGCGATTTCGCGTGCCAACAATACGCTCTTTCACACATAAACCTCCTTATATCTTCCTCAAAACAGCCACCATACCTACCTATTATGGCATTTCTATAGCCATTCCGAGATATATTGCCATGCAACTTTCCACCATTCAGTTTATCATGACACGTTCATCATTGTCATATTGCTTTGCATGATCATGTAGTTGACATAGTATTTGTGGCAAAGCCACCATTCATAATTCTTTCATACATGTCACTCTTGGTTCATTGCATATCCCGGTACACCGCCGGAGGCATTCATATAGAGTCATACTTTCTTCTAGTATCGAGTTGTAATCATTGAGTTGTAAATAAATAGAAGTGTGATGATCATCATTTTTCTAGAGCATTGTCCCAAGTGAGGAATAAAAAAAGAGAGAGAGAAAGGCCATAAAAGAAGAGAAGGCCCAAAAAATGAGAGAAGAAGAGAGAAGGGACAATGTTACTATCCTTTTACCACACTTGTGCTTCAAAGTAGCACCATGATCTTCATAATAGAGAGTCTCTTGTTTTGTCACTTCCATATACAAGTGGAAATTTTTCATTATAGAACTTGGCTTGTATATTCCAACAATGGGCCTCCTCAAGTGCCCTAGGTCTTCGTGAGCAAGCAAGTTGGATGCACACCCACTTAGTTTCTTTTGTTGAGCTTTCATGTATTTATAGCTCTAGTGCATCCGTTGCATGGCAATCCCTACTCCTTGCATTAACATCAATCGATGGGCATCTCCATAGCTCATTGATTAGCCTTGTTGATGTGAGACTTTCTCTTTTTTTGTCTTCTCCACATAACCCCCATCATCATATTCTATTCCACCCACAGTGCTATATCCATGGCTCACGCTCATGTATTGCGTGAATATTGAAAAAGTTTGAGATTACTAAAGTATGAAACAATTGCTTGGCTTGTCATCGGGGTTGTGCATGATGAGAGCATTCTTGTGTGACGAAAATGGAGCATGACTAAACTATATGATTTTGTAGGGATGAAATTTCTTTGGCCATGTTATTTTGAGATGACATAATTGCTTAGTTAGTATGCTTGAAGTATTATTATTTTTATGTCAATACGAACTTTTATCTTGAATCTTTCGGATCTGAATATTCATACGACAATTAAGAAGAATTACATTGAAGTTATGCCAAGTAGCATTGCACATCAAAAATTCTGTTTTTATCATTTACCTACTCAAGGACGAGCAGGAATTAAGCTTGGGGATGCTTGATACGTCTCCAACGTATCTATAATTTTGATTGCTCCATGCTATATTATCTTCTGTTTTGGACATTATTGGGCTTTATTATTCACTTTTATATTATTTTTTGGACTAACCTATTAACCGGAGGCCCAGCCCAGAATTGCTGTTTTTTTTGCCTATTTCAGAGTTTCGCAAAAAAGAATATCAAACGGAGTCCAAACGGAATGAAACCTTCGGGAACGTAATTTTTGGAACGAACATGATCCAGAGGACTTGGACCCTACGTCAAGAAAGCTACCAGGAAGCCACGGGGTAGGGGGCGCGCCTACCCCCTGGGCACGCCCTCCACCCTCGTGGGCCCCACGTTGCTCCACCGACGTACTCCGTCCTCCTATATATACCTACGTACCCCCAAACGATCAGATACGGAGCCAAAACCTAATTCCACCGCCGCAACCTTCTGTACCCACGAGATCCCATCTTGGGGCCTGTTCCGGAGCTCCGCCGGAGGGGGCATCGATCACGGAGGGCTTCTACATCAACACCATAGCCTCTCCGATGAAGTGTGAATAGTTTACCTCAGACCTTTGGGTCCATAGTTATTAGCTAGATGGCTTCTTCTCTCTTTTTGGATCTCAATACAATGTTCTCCCCCTCTCTTGTGGAGATCTATTCGATGTAATCTTCTTTTAGGGTGTGTTTGTTGAGACCGATGAATTGTGGGTTTATGATCAAGTTTATCTATGAACAATATTTGAATCTTCTGAATTCTTTTATGTATGATTGGTTATCTTTGCAAGTCTCTTCGAATTTTCAGTTTGGTTTGGCCTACTAGATTGATCTTTCTTGCAATGGGAGAAGTGCTTAGCTTTGGGTTCAATCTTGCGGTGTCCTTTCCCAGTGATAGTAGGGGCAGCAAGGCACGTATTGTATTGTTGCCATTGAGGATAACAAGATGGGGTTTTTATCATATTGCATGAATTTATCCCTCTACATCGTGTCATCTTGCTTAAAGCGTTACTCTGTTCTTATGAACTTAATACTCTAGATGCATGCTGGATAGCGGTCGATGTGTGGAGTAATAGTAGTAGATGCAGGGAGGAGTCGGTCTACTTGTCTCGGACGTGATGCCTATATACATGATCATACCTATATATTCTCATAATTATGCTCAATTCTGTCAATTGCTCAACAGTAATTTGTTCACCCACCGTAAAATACGTATGCTCTCGAGAGAAGCCACTAGTGAAACCTATGGACCCCGGGTCTATCTTCCATCATATTAATCTTCCAACACTTAGTTATTTCCGTTGCTTTTATTTTACTTTGCATCTTTATTATAAAAATATCAAAAATATTATCTTATCATATCTATCAGATCTCACTCTTGTAAGTGACCGTGTAGGGATTGACAACCCCTTATCGCGTTGGTTGCGAGGATTTATTTGTTTGTGTAGGTGCGAGGGACTCACGCGTAGCCTCCTACTGGATTGATACCTTGGTTCTCAAAAACGGAGGGAAATACTTACGCTACTTTGCTGCATCACCCTTTCCTCTTCAAGGGAAAACCAACGCAGTGCTCAAGAGGTAGCAGCCCCCTAATGGCCATGAGCTGCCACGTGTGCCGTCTAGGACCTTTGCCGTCAGCCGGCCAACGGCAAAGACCATTTCATCTTTGCCGTCCGCCAGCGGATGGCAAAGAAGCCTTTACCATAGCCTATTCAGCCGGACCTGTTGCCGTCTACTGACGGACGGCAAAGGCCTTTGCCGTCCGCCATGGCGGATGGAAAAGTGCCTGATTCCTATAGTGATGATATGGCCATCATCATCTTGTGCCTTTGATCTCCATCTCCAAAGCACCGTCATGATCTCCATCGTCACCATCTTGACACCTTGATCTCCATCGTAGCATCGTTGTCATCTCGCCAACTATTGCTTCTATGACTATCGCCACCGCTTAGTGATAAAGTAAAGCAATTACATGGCAATTGCATTTCATACAATAAAGCGACAACCATAAGGCTCCTACCAGTTGCCGATAACTTCTACAAAACATGATCATCTCATAGAACAATTTATATCTCATCACGTCTTGACCATATCACATCACAACATGCCCTGCAAAAACAAGTTAGACGTCCTCTACTTTGTTGTTGCAAGTTTTACGTGGCTACTACGGGCTTCTAGCAAGAACCATTCTTACCTACGCATCAAAACCACAACGATTTTTCGTCAAGTGTGCCGTTTTAACCTTCAACAAGGACCGGCTGTAGTCAAACTCGATTCAACTAAAGTTGGAGAAACAGACACCCGCTAGCTTAGCCACCTGTGTGCGAAGCACGTCGGTAGAACCTGTCGGCGTTCTGGGAACGGGGGTCCCCAGACTTGCCTGCCTGCGGCCCACGGCGTGGCTAAGCAAGCAGGCCGTACGGCCCATCTTCATCAACAAGGCATCCAAGACCCTCGCGAGGGTCCAAGCCTCGCGAGGCCGATGACGCAAGACCTCCTCTGGAGTGGCCTAGCCAGGCAGGCTCACGAGGAGCGGAGATATCAAGGCGGGGCAAAACCTCACGAGGCCCTCGTGACGTGAGCCATGACGAATGACACTAGGTGGGCAGCGTCCTTGTTTCCTCTTTGGTGCTAAGGAGGCCAACGTAGGCGAGGAGTACCGAGGCATCAGGCAAAGGTTTCTATATTGGTGCAACGAGACCAAGACCAGGAGGACGACAAGGCGGAGGTCATCGTGGAGCCCAAGACGGCATCACCACCAGAGCTTTCCGCAGGCGAAGACCACTTTTCTCAGGATAGCTTGTACTAGTTGTCCCCCTTCAAATTTGCCCGCCGTTGTTGGCTCCCTTCCCGCTCGATATTTGGGAAGAGGACCAGGGCCTATATAAGTAGAGCTAGCCACCATAGTAGAGGCATCTCATCTTAGCTTGATCCAACCCGATCGAGAGCCTACCCTAGCTACAAGAGCACCTCAACCTCAGGAGGCTGTTCTTCCCTTGTACTGTTCATCATCAGCCCTAGAGGCAATCCACCACCACCACACTGGAGTAGGGTATTACACCACAACGGTGGCCCGAACCAGTATAAACCCCGTGTCTCTCTGTGTTGCGAGTTCGTCGAGTTCGTCCGCGAGATCTTAGCGAGCTAGGGCGTAGATCGGTAGGAGGGAAAGACTTCGCGTGCACCCCAGTGTTCGAACCTTAAGGGTTTGCCGGAACCCCACATCCGATAGAACCAGTCTCATGAACGCGGTCATGTAATGTCGGTCCGGGCCGTTCATCCAACAATACCGCCGAATCAAAGTAAGACGTTGGTGGTAAGCAGTAAGACGTTGGTGGTAACCAGTATGACTATTATCGCCCACAACTCATTGTGTTCTACTCGTGCATATAACATCTACGCATAGACCTGGCTCGGATGCCACTGTTGGGGAACGTAGTAATTCAAAAAAATCCTACGATGACGCAAGATCTATCTAGGAGTTGCATAGCAACGAGACGGGAGAGTGTGGCCACGTACCCTCGTAGACCGAAATCGGAAGCGTTTAGTAACGCGGTTGGTGTAGTCGAACGTCTTCACGATCCAACCGATCCAAGTACCGAACGTATGGCACCTCCGTGTTCAGAACACGTTCAGCACGATGACGTCCCTCGAGCTCTTGATCCAGTAGAGGATCGAGGGAGAGTTCCGTCAGCACGATGGCGTGGCGACGGTGATGATGAAGTAACCGGCGCAGGGCTTCGCTTAAGCACTACGACGATATGACCGAGGTGTTAAACTGTGGAGGGGGGCACCACACACGGCTAAGAGATTGTTTGTTGTTCTTTGGGGTGCCCCCTGCCCACGTATATAAAGGAGCGGGGAAGAGGAGGCCCGCCAAGGGGGAGGTGCGCCATGGGGGGGAGTCCTACTAGGACTCTAAACCTAGTAGGAGTCGCCCCCCTCCTTCCATCTTACAAAGAGGGTAAAGGGGAAAGGAGGGAGTGGGAGAAGGAAAGGGGGCCCGCGCCCCATACCTTCTCCAGTTCGGTTTGGGCAGGGGGAGGCGCGCGCCACCTCATGGCCCTTCTTCCCTCTCTCCACAAAAGCCCAATAAGGACC
Organism: Triticum aestivum; assembly: GCF_018294505.1. Classification (NCBI taxonomy): domain Eukaryota; kingdom Viridiplantae; phylum Streptophyta; class Magnoliopsida; order Poales; family Poaceae; genus Triticum; species Triticum aestivum. Next base: position 470,127,755 of record NC_057805.1, on the reverse strand, counting down.
ATTAACTTCCCGGGGGGTTCCGATAGCCTTCTGGTACTCCGATAAATCCCCGAACCTTATCGGAACCATTCCGATGTCCGTATATAACCTTCCAATATATGAATCTTTACCTCTCGACCATTTCAAGACTCCTCTTCAAGTTGCTCATCTTTGATTAACTATGTATAGTTTTAGCTTTTGGAAACCAGTGTCTCTTGGCTTGCCCTACTACTTACGAAGAAAAATGACATGTCTATGTGGTCTGCACTTTATCAGTTATACGTGGCTTCACATGACTTTGTGTAGTAGACAAGGCGTACTTCTTGTTTCACCACTAATGAACTGTACATATTGTTTTCATGATTTTTTTTACTTTAGCTACATAGATGCTCAGTATGTTTCATAATTGTACCATTTGGGGAAGTGTTTATGCATCTTAATTAGGCATGAGTAAGATCAGAACAAGCCAAGGTATGTACATTTTGAAATATATCCAAAATAGATATAGTTTTAGACAGTTGAATCACATACGCTTGCATGGTTATGCCAATTGTTGTTTGCCTGCCAATCTGATACTACTTTGAAACATTTTAGGTCAAAAAGCTAAAGCTGACCACTCCAACACAACCTAAGACATTTGTGCTCCAAGACAACGTCAAGACATTTGTAAGGAACATCTCTCACAGTTTCATCATAGAACATTTCATCTTGCACTAATCCAAAAGCTTATGTTCTAAACTTCTCTTTGTTAATTTTTTCTTCCAGGGTAGCTAAGAATTTAGAATTGGGACGCATTGCAGGAGCAAGGAGCAACCACACAAGAATTAGTCTTTAAATGAACACATATTATGTATAATGTATGGAAAGCTTAGTTCTAGTTTGTAGTATCTTTTAATTATTTACATATTTCATATGAATGCTGGATCTGATGCAGTTGTGAACTCCATGTCTCCATACACTTTTAGTGGGTGTATTTGTTCCTATACTTGTTACAAAGGATGCTAATTCTAAGAATGGATTGCTTGCGAATGCAATTGCTGATGTCGATTGATGCCTTTATATATTGATGTTTAATCAATCTACACATGCATCCCTATCATAATAAAGTAACTGAATTTGAAATGAGGAATACAAGGTAATATTAATAATCAAATAACGATTAAAGTAAAATACTCCATAGCCACAAAGAAGCTTATTCACATAAAGAGACGAATATGACGTCTCAACATAGCGTCTATAAGCAATGGGCCCGCATGAGTCGAGGCGCGATACAAGCGTGTGATAGAACGCCTCTATTTTTGTAGAGATGATTTTGAACGTCCCAATATAGCGTCTCATACAACGTAGACACGCTAACAAAGCGTGTCTACCTGTTTTGAGACGGTCTGTGGGGAGACGCTCCAAGGACGCTTTACTAAATTGACTCTAGTTTTGCCTAGAGATGAAATAACGCGTCTCGAGCTATGAAAATGAACGTCTCTACACACAGTTTTTCCTGTAGTGACATAACTCATAATACAAATCGTCATCGAATGTTAAGCGTGCGGACCCTACGAGTTCGAGAACTACTTAGACATGACCGAGACACATCTCCGGTCAATAACCAATAGCGGAACCTGGATGCTCATATTGGATCCTACATATTCTACGAAGATCTTTATCGGTCAAACCGCATAACAACATACGTTGTAGCCTTTGTCATCGGTATGTTACTTGCCCGAGATTCGATCGTTGGTATCATCATACCTAGTTCAATCTCGTTAGGCAAGTCTCTTTACTCGTTCCGTAATGCATCATCCCGTAACTAACTCATTAGTCACATTGCTTGGAAGGCTTATTATGATGTGCATTACCGAGATACATCATCTTGTAACTAACTCATTAATTACTTTGCTTGCAAGACTTCTTATGATGTGCATTACCGAGAGGGCCCAGAGATACCTCTCCGATACACGGAGTGACAAATCCTAATCTTGATCTATGCCAACCCAACAAACACCTTCGAAGACACCTGTAGAGAATCTTTATAATCACCCAGTTACATTGTGACGTTTGATAGCACACAAGGTGTTCCTCCGGTATTCGGGAGTTGCATAATCTCATAGTCAGAGGAACATGTATAAGTCATGAAGAAAGCAATAGCAATAAAACTAAATGATCATTATGCTAAGCTAACGGATGGGTCTTGTCCATCACATCATTCTCTAATGATGTGATCCCGTTCATCAAATGACAACACATGTCTATGGTTATGAAACTTAACCATCTTTGATTAACGAGCTAGTCAAGTAGAGGCATACTAGGGACACTCTGTTTTGTCTATGTATTCACACATGTACTAAGTTTCCGGTTAATACAACTCTAGCATGAATAATAGATATTTATCATGACATAAGGAAATATAAATCACAACTTTATTATTGCCTATAGGGCATATTTGTAACGACCCGAGACCGACGCTCCAGACGCCTTTCATGTTTATCGTTGTCGCCGTGTGTTTTTGTTTGTTTGTTGCATTTCATCATCGCATCATGAGCATTGCATCCGCATGTTTTCATAAACTTCCATCCGCTCGTAGTTGCCGCTCTCTTCTCTCTCTTCTCTGAGCCCATCAAACCCCTTGCCTCCATGGCCTTTTGTCGAACTCTCGCGCGCGTCTGAAAACATACCCGAACCCGACCGACTCAATCATCACCGTTGAATTCGGATCATCTCCAAACATATCTCTAATATCTCCGGTTTATTATTTGATCTCTCTTAACTTTTTACCTCGGACCGTCCGATTTTAATCGGATGATCCAAACTATCCCCTTTTTCATATATATATATATATATATAGACCACCCCCTAACCAAATCTGACCAAAACCCTAAACCCTAGGAGGTTTGTCCCTCCCCGCCGCCGCTCCTCTTCCACCTCGGGATCCCCTTCGGATCCAAAAATCCTCCCTCGATTTTCCATCCGGACCAACCACTCGTCGCCGTCCAAATTCCACCCGCAGCCAGCCGCCTTGCGGCGCCCTCTCCCTCGAGCTCCAATGGAACCGCGCCACCAGGACCCCCGCGGGCTCAAGCCCCTGCGCCGTGCTCCTCCCCTGCTGCGAGCCTCTGCCTCGCCTCGTGCCCGAACTCCTTCCCGAGCCAGAGCTCCTGCCTCGACCTCACCTCCACCTGGTCGCGCCGGTGACTCGTCACGCCGGACTCCTCCCGCAGCAGCACCGCACCAAGCCTCGCGCCGCAGCCTCCTTCTCCTCGTGCCCGTGCACGAGCGGACGAGCTCAAGCTCTCTCCTCTCGGTCGCTTCGCCCCCGAGCACGCAAGACCAGCAGGTCGACCGAAGCTGCACCGGCCCAGCCGCCCTCCTGACGGCCTTCCTCTTCCAGGCGTGGGCTGAGTCCCTCTGGTGAGGCTCAGTCCGCCTCAGTTTTGGCCCATAGTTATTTTTTTCCGCTGCTGCGAATTTATCCAATTATCCAAAACTGCAGTTTTATAGAAAAACCCTCATGTTCATGCATTTAATAACTCCACAACCATGCATCGTATTAAAACAAATTAAACATGTAAAATGCTTAGAATTCTGTCTAGTTTCATAATATGCTGCTTTCATCCATGTTTAAAATGTTTAAACTTGCTGTTTGTTTAATTTGCATAAATGCCATGTTAAAATGATTTATTTCATAACTAATTAACCGTAGCTCCGATTTTAATAAACTATATATGTAATTGGGGTGGAAAAATGCCTAGTTTAACATGGTGCACTTCATTTTGCTGTTTAACAACATTAAATTTGTGTATAGGGCAGAACAGTACCAAATCAAAAATATGCACACGGGGATTTTCCGGAATTGTTATTTGTTATTTCTGGCCTCATTTAAACTTGCCTAAATAGATAGTTTTATTATGCTTCACCTCTTGCCATGCTTAACCACAGTTAATTTTGTTGGGTACATAAACGGGAGAGAACTAAATAATTGATGTGGTGTTTTGTCAATATGCAACTCGTTGCATATTGAGCTCCACTTAATTTGTAGTATTGTTTGTTGCATTTTGCCATGCCATGCCTCATTTAAACCGGACATGCATCATACTTGATTGTGCATCATGCCATGTTTATGATTGTGTGTTTACCATGTTGTTTGCTTCTTTCCGGTTTGCTTCTCTCGTTAGCTTCGGTTTCGTTTCGGAGTTGTGAGGGTTCGTTCGGCTACGTCTGTTTATCTTCTTCATGGACTTGATCTTCTTCCTAGCGGAATTTCAGGCAAGATGACCATACCGTCGAAATCACTTCTATCTTTGCTTGCTAGTTGTTCGCTCTATTGCTATGCCGCACTACCTACCACTTGCTATATCATGCCTCCCATATTGCCATGTCAAGCCTCTAACCATCCTTTCCTAGCAAACCGTTGTTTGGCTAAGTTACCGCTTATGCTCAGCCCTTCTTATAGTGTTGCTAGTTGCAGGTGAAGCTGAAGTTTGCTCCATGTTGGAACATGGATATGTTGGGATATCACAATATCTCTTATTTTAATAAATGCATCTATATACTTGGTAAAGGGTGGAAGGCTCGGCCTTATGCCTGGTGTTTTGTTCCACTCTTGCCCCCTTAGTTTCCATCATATCGGTGTTATGTTCCTTCATTTTACGTTCCTTACGCGGTTGGGTGTTATGGGAACCCCTTGACAGTTTGCTTTGAATAAAACTCCTCCAACAAGGCCCAACCTTGGTTTTAACATTTGCCACCTAAGCCTTTTTCCCTTGGGAGTCGCGCTCCCGAGGGTCATCTTTATTTTAACCCCCCGGGCCAGTGCTCCTCTGAGTGTTGGTCAAAACTAGAGCACCGTGCGGGACCGTCCCTTGGCAACTTGGGTTATGTTGGTACCTGTACGCTTCGCTCATCCGGTGTGCCCTGAGAACGAGATATGTGTAGCTCCTATCGGGATTTGTCGGCACAGTCGGGTGGTCTTGCTGGTCTTGTTTTACCATTATCGAAACGTCTTGTAACCGGGATTCCGAGCCTGATCGGGTCTTCCCGGGAGAAGGAATATCCTTCGTTGACCGTGAGAGCTTGTGATGGGCTATGTTGGGACACCCCTGCAGGTTATAAACTTTCGAGAGCCGTGCCCGCGGTTATGTGGCAGATGGGAATTTGTTAATGTCCGGTTGTAGAGAACTTGACACTTAACTTAATTAAAATACATCAACCGCGTGTGTAGCCATGATGGTCTCTTTTCGGCGGAGTCCGGGAAGTGAACACGGTTTGGGTTATGTATGAATGTAAGTAGCTTCAGGATCACTTCTTGATCACTTCTAGCTTCTCGACCGTTGCGTTGCTTCTCTTCTCGCTCTTATTTGTGTATGTTAGCCACCATATTTTCTTAGTGCTTGCTGCAGCTCCACCTCATTACCCCTTTCCTGCCCATAAGCTTAAATAGTCTTGATCTCGCGGGAGTGAGATTGCTGAGTCCTCGTGACTCACAGATTCTACCAAAACAGTTGCAGGTGCCGACGATACCAGTGCAGGCGATGCAACCGAGCTCAAGTGGGAGTTCGACGAGGAACTTGGTCGTTACTATGTTTCGTTTCCTGATGATCAGTAGTGGAGCCCAGTTGGGATGATCGGGGATCTAGCATTTGGGGTTAACTTCTTTTCATTTGGATTTGATCATAGTCGGTCTATGTGTGTATCTTGAATGATGTATGAATTTATTTATGAATAGTGTGAAGTGGCGATTGTAAGCCAACTCTCTTTATCCCATTCTTGTTCATTACATGGGAGTGTGTGAAGATGACCCTTCTTGCGACAAAACCTACAATGCGGTTATGCCTCCAAGTCATGCCTCGACACGTGAGACATATAGCCGCATCGCGGGCGTTACAAGTTTGTAATCAAAGCCATCCCCGACTTAGGAGCCCCCTGCTTGATCGAATCGCTGACGTTGTTGAGTCTAGAAAAAAAGTGTTTTTAGTCTTAGGATTATATATCGGAGAGTAGGATTCTTTTTACTCCTCAGTCCCTTCGTCGCTCTGGTGAGGCCTCCTGACGTAGATGTTTTGTCTTTCCTCTCCTCATATTTCACTAATTTTTTTTAGGATCACACGGGTATCTTGGAATCGTTTCGATGGTTTTGTGAAGAGAACATTGTTCTTGGTGCCTCCTGACATTTAGGGGTTGTGGCAGTGTCCCGGGGAGTTGAGCTCCGAGGTGTTGTCGTCACAATTTTATCATTGCAGTTCTGGAATACCTGAGTTTCGCCGACATTGAAAATATCTTTTATGTAGTTGTTGGTGAGATCACCTCGACGCCACCCAGTACTGGGGCGGGAGTTCGGGATTATTGCCATAACTCATATAACGGATGCTTTTTGAAGGTTGAGGTACACGATTTCCGTAGTTTTCTTGGCTATGTGTTGACGGATGGATACAGCTGGATCTAGGGATTGTTAGTTTGGGTGAGATATATTGCGTCCCTTGTATCCCCAACACATGATTGCATAACCAGAAAGTTTCGGGAGTTTATAAGTGGGAATTCAAGTAGCTCCTAGATTATCTTTCCAACAGACACATGATACGATATGGGATCTATCATATGTTTGTTTCCGGCTTATTTCCTAAGCCAATCCTTTGTTTTGTTTTGGTTTGTAGTATTCGAGTTGCTTCGAAGTCAAGTGTTGATTCCATACCTTTCCTAAGCGGTGTTCTCATACTTCTATGTGAATACCAATCCTTCTTGATCATCGAGATTGTCATGCCAATTCTTTTCCAACCGACATGCTCTTTTTCAAGTGGATCCGATCATTTCAACATTCACGAGATCAATTCTCAGTTCTTTGCAATGGTGTTTGCTTCATCCGTCCCAAGTTGTCTTTGTTTTCCCCGCCCTCCCCCCCTTTTTCTTCGAGGACTCAGATTTCTTAATCAAGTATCCATCTTATAGATGGGAAGTCTCTCCATTCTTTTCCGTCAATGTTCTTATCCGGTGATTCTCAGGAAGATACTAACGGAGCCTTAACTTCATCATTATTCGTTCTCTTTCTTCTCCAGTGGATTAAATTCAAGCTTTGTCGATCATATCTTTTCCTTGTTTCAAATGTTTTTCTCATACCGGTGCACCTCTTAATCATCCACTTCTCGCTATTCAATTATTCCGGAGTGATGAAGATATCTCAGAAGATTCAAGTTTCCATTCTCAATTCACTCAAGTTCTTTTGAGGATGCTATCTCATTCAAGCCATTTAATTCAACCGGTGCAATCTCTCTTTTCAAGCAATCGTTCAACGGTGGTTCTTTTGAGTGGGCCCTAACCCACAGGTCTTTTCCCAGGATCTTACCTGACTCTTCTAATTTTCCCGGAGCTTCTAAAATTCTTTTCAAAGTTTGACGTAAGAATGGGTTATCATCAGTCAGATGTCTTTCTCCAAGATCTTTCAAATTCTTTTCATCGTTGGTTCAACCTTTCCAATTTTCATTCCGGAGTGCCTCAACAATTCATGGTGGTGTTTCTCATCGTCATTCTTAACATTTGAAGACCGAAGAAGAGTTTCTCTTAATTCTTGCTCCATTCTCTTCAAGATTCATGGTTCTAGCTTACGCCATCCTCTCATAATTATTTTCGATTGTGAGAATTCTTTTCACCCATCCGGAGCATTTCAGGAGTCTTTCCAGTTTGATTCTCTGGAGCCCATCATCTCAGAATTATTCATTCAAGCTTTCAGCTCTCGTTCTCCAAATCATACAGGTGCATCATTCAAGTATTATCTAATCAGCTCGGGATCTCTGCGTTCACTTGTATCTAAATTCTCTCAAGTATCTTCGTTCATTTTCTAATTCTTCCCGGTGTTTCTTTATCTTTTCTTCGTTCATTTTTGATTCTTACGGTGGTTCGTTCAAGAGTTCTCTTCCTTCGTTATCATATAGATTCATTCGTTCTTTCCAATCCTACCGGTGGTTCGTTGAAGACCTTCCCAAGTTTGTGCCATATCTATCTTAATCCTTTCTACGAGAATAAGTAGTATGCCAAATCCATTGCTTGTCATCAATTTAATTGGTGAAGGATGAGCATAATGTAATTCTTATTCTTGTTTCATCGAGTAAATTCAATTCCTTATTCCGGAGGTTCATCAAAATTCTTGATTTCATTTGTTCATCTTTCTTTCCGGAGTTCCAAGTTTTCTCGGTTATATCATTTCAAAGCTTCATCTTATCACTTCAAGGCTTCACCTTGTGTTTTCAACTTCTCTTTCTTTCTATCATCCTTTTATTACCGGAGTTCTTCAAGGAGTTTCTTCATGGTGGTTCATCAAGGATTTAATTCATTCTCTAAGTGTTCTCAAGATTCTTGTTGGAAGAGCTCAAATATTCTTCTTCCTGCATTCCGAAGTGCAATTCTTTCTACCTTAACTTTTGAGATGGTGGTATGTCACTCTTGACAATTTCCCTTTGTGTTTCATGATTCACAAGTTGTCCGGAATGACATATTTTAAACCCATCATTTTCAATTCGTTCATGAGATCCTTTGCAACCCATCAATCTCTTCGTTGAAGTTATCTTGTGTCAGATTTCACCTAAAGCCTTCCCAAGGAATGTTGCTATTGTGGTGCTTATCTATGATCCAAGTTTTCTCCTTAATTACCACCTCGGTGGAAGGAGCTTCCTATCTTTTCTGGCTCTCAATCAAATCATTTGTTTCCGTTAGTGGCTGGTCTTCACCACATAATTTTGAGTTGTTTTCCATAAGCCCACAACAAGCTTATCCTTTCGTTGTTGATAATCCAACAACTCCGTTCTAGCTTTTCTTGTAAGCGTGCTCTTTCAAGATCTTGTTTCCCTCCGTTCATTCCGTTCCATTCTTTCATTTCTTCCGGAGGCATTGTGTTGTCGCTCTCTTTGACCCATCGTCTCGTTTTGTCAAGGTCATGCTCTTTTCCTTGCGTATCCATTAAAATGGAGTGTTGTGCTCTGATTCAAGTTCTCTCATCTAATCAAGTTTTGCCCCCCTTCTCAACCGGAGTGCTGTCTGAAATCTTTCTTACCCATTGTGCCATTCTTTCAATAGTTCCAGAGGCAGTGTGTTGTTGTTTTCATCAAGTATCCTCTCATCTTGTCAAGTTCATGTTCAATTCCTTCCATTTACAGTCGGAGTGCTGTCCAAATTATATCATTCTTATTCCTTCTCTATCTTGTTTTAACCGGAGTGGTGTCAATATCTATCTTGTCACTTAACCTCATGGTTCTTGTTGTATCCCATGTTCTTCTTATCTTAGGGAGTGTTCGCAATCTCGTTCATCTCCATTGTATTCTTTCTTTCACTTTGTTCAATCTCTCAAGGTTCTTTGGTTTCACTCGTTTGTCGAAGAAGCAACTTTGTTTTACCTCTTTCTCTTCCGTTTCTCCCGGTGCCATCCTTAGATCTCGGGACGAGATATCTTGTAAGTGGAGGAGTGTTGTAATGACCCGAGACCGACGCTCCACACGCCTTTCATGTTTTTCCTTGTCACCGTGTGTTTTTGTTTGTTTGTTGCATTTCATCATCGCATCATGAGCATTGCATCTGCATGTTTTCATAAACTTGCATCCGCTCGTAGTTGCCGCTCTCTTCTCTCTCTTCTCTGAGCCCATCAAACCCCTTGCATCCATGGCCTTTTGTCAAACCCTCGCGCGCGTCCGAAAACTTACCCGAACCCGACCTGCTCAATCATCACCGTTGGATTCGGATCATCTCCAAACATATCTCTAATATCTCCGGTTTATTATTTGATCTCTCTTAACTTTTTACCTCGGACCGTCCGATTTTAATCGGATGATCCAAACTATCCCCTTTTTCATATATATATATATATATATATATATATATATATATATAGACCACCCCCTAACCAAATCTGACCAAAACCCTAAAACCTAGGAGGTTTGTCCCTCCCCGCCGCCGCTCCTCTTCCACCTCGGGATCCCCTTCGGATCCAAAAATCCTCCCTCGATTTTCCAACCGGACCAACCACTCGTCGCCGCCCAAATTCCACCCGCAGCCAGATGCCTTGCGGCGCCCTCTCCCTCGAGCTCCAACGGAACCGCGCCACCAGGACCCCCGCGGGCTCAAGCCCCTGCGCCGTGCTCCTCCCCTGCTGCGACCCTCTGCCTCGCCTCGTCCCCGAACTCCTTCCCGAGCCGGAGCTCCTGCCTCGACCTCACCTCCACCTGGTCATGCCGGCAACTCGTCACGCCGGACTCCTCCCGCAGCAGCACCGCACCAAGCCTCGTGCCGCAGCCTCCTTCTCCTCGTGCCCGTGCACGAGCGGACGAGCTCAAGCTCCCTCCTCTCGGTCGCTTCGCCCCCGAGCACGCAAGACCAGCAGGTCGACCGAAGCCGCGCCGGCCCAGCCGCCCTCCTGACGACCATCCTCTTCCACGCGTGGGCTGAGTCCCTCTGGTGAGGCCCAGTCCGCCTCAGTTTCGGCCCGTAGTTATTTTTTTCCGCTGCTGCAAATTTGTCCAATTATCCAAAACTGCAGTTTTACAGAAAAACCCTCATGTTCATGCATTTAATAACTCCACAACCATGCATCATATTAAAACAAATTATACATGTAAAATGCTTAGAATTCTGTCTAGTTTCATAATATGCTGCTTTCATCCATGTTTAAAATGTTTAAACTTGCTGTTTGTTTAATTTGCATAAATGCCATGTTAAAATGATTTATTTCATAACTAATTAACCGTAGCTCCGATTTTAATAAACTATATATGTAATTGGGGTGGAAAAATGCCTAGTTTAACATGGTGCACTTCATTTTGCTGTTTAACAACATTAAATTTGTGTATAGGGAAGAACAGTACCAAATCAAAAATATGCACATGGGGATTTTCCGGAATTGTTATTTGTTATTTTCGGCCTCATTTAAACTTGCCTAAATAGATAGTTTTATTATGCTTCACCTCTTGCCATGCTTAACCACAGTTAATTTTGTTGGGTACATAAATGGGAGAGAACTAAATAATTGATGTGGTGTTTTGTCAATATGCAACTCGTTGCATATTGAGCTCCACTTAATTTGTAGTATTGTTTGTTGCATTTTGCAATGCCATGCCTCAATTAAACCGGACATGCATCATACTTGATTGTGCATCATGCCATGTTTATGATTGTGTATTTACCATGTTGTTTGCTTCTTTCCGGTTTGCTTCTGTCATTAGCTTCGGTTTTGTTCTGGAGTTGTGAGGGTTCGTTCGACTACGTCCGTTTGTCTTCTTCATGGACTTGATCTTCTTCCTAGCGGAATTTCAGGCAAGATGACCATACCCTCGAAATCACTTCTATCTTTGCTTGCTAGTTGTTTGCTCTATTGCTATGCCGCGCTACCTACCACTTGCTATATCATGCCTCCCATATTGCCATGTCAAGCCTCTAACCATCCTTTCCTAGCAAACCGTTGTTTGGCTAAGTTACCGCTTTTGCTCAGCCCTTCTTATAGCGTTGCTAGTTGCAGGTGAAGCTGAAGTTTGTTCCATGTTGGAACATGGATATGTTGGGATATCACAATATCTCTTATTTTAATTAATGCATCTATATACTTGGTAAAGGGTGGAAGGCTCGGCCTTATGCCTAGTGTTTTGTTCCACTCTTGCCCCCTTAGTTTCCATCATACCGGTGTTATGTTCCTTCATTTTACGTTCCTTACGCGGTTGGGTGTTATGGGAACCCCTTGACAGTTCGCTTTGAATAAAACTCCTCCAGCAAGGCCCAACCTTGGTTTTAACATTTGCCACCTAAGCCTTTTTCCCTTGGGAGTCGCGCTCCCGAGGGTAATCTTTATTTTAACCCCCCCCCCCCGCCCGGGCCAGTCCTCCTTTGAGTGTTGGTCCAAACTAGAGAACCGTGCGGGACCGTCCCGTGGCAACTTGGGTTACGTTGGTACCTGTACGCTTCGCTCATCCGGTGTGCCCTGAGAACGAGATATGTGCAGCTCCTATCGGGATTTGTCGGCACAGTTGGGTGGTCTTGCTGGTCTTGTTTTACCATTGTCGAAACGTCTTGTAACCAGGATTCCGAGCCTGATCAGGTCTTCCCGGGAGAAGGAATATCCTTCGTTGACCGTGAGAGCTTGTGATGGGCTAAGTTGGGACACCCCTACAGGGTATAAACTTTCGAGAGTCGTGCCCGCGGTTATGTCCGGTTGTAGAGAACTTGACACTTGACTTAATTAAAATACATCAACCGCGTGTGTAGCCGTGATGGTCTCTTTTCGGCGGAATCCAGGAAGTGAACACAGTTTGGGTTATGTATGAACGTAAGTAGCTTCAGGATCACTTCTTGATCACTTCTAGCTTCTCGACCGTTGTGTTGCTTCTCTTCTCGCTCTTATTTGCGTATGTTAGCCAACATATTTGCGTAGTGCTTGCTGCAGCTCCACCTCATTACCCCTTTCCTGCCCATAAGCTTAAATAGTCTTGATATCGCGGGAGTGAGATTGCTGAGTCCTCGTGACTCACAGATTCTACCAAAACAGTTGCAGGTGCTGACGATACCAGTGCAGGCGACACAATCGAGCTCAAGTGGGAGTTCGACGAGGAACTTGGTCGTTACTATGTTTTGTTTCCTGATGAACAGTAGTGGAGCCCAGTTGGGACGATCGGGGATCTAGCATTTGGGGTTATCTTCTTTTCATTTGGATTTGACCGTAGTCGGTCTATGCGTGTATCTTGAATGATGTATGAATTTATTTATGAATAGTGTGAAGTGGCAATTGTAAGCCAACTCTCTTTATCCCATTCTTGTTCATTACATGGGATTGTGTGAAGATGACCCTTCTTGCGACAAAACCTACAATGCGGTTATGCCTCCAAGTCGTGCCTCGACACATGAGAGATATAGCCGCATCGTGGGCGTTACAATATTTCCTTCAAGAAGATGCCTTGACGGAGATGGCATCCACAAAGGAAGCAAGGGGGTGCCGTGCGTGGATACGTGCATGGGTTGCATGCCCTGCATGGCCGGCCTGTCGCCTCCTGCCGTTGCTGGCTGCGAATCCAGATGTCGCGTATCAGCCGTGTGGGAGGGTGCGTCGTGTAGCACAACTACCATGCAAGGCGCGGCCTCCTCAGGCACGGAATCTGTGCCATCCAGGGGCAGGCGGGTAGAAGGCTCGGGAGTGGCTGCCACGGGATCCACCTCGTCAGCCGCATCGCCAGGTGGGCCCGGGGGTGTCTCCATAGCTAGCGAGGCATCTAAGGTAGGGCCGCCTAGCCTGTCCCCCATAGGAGGGCATGACACGGGGTCCGTGGCAGTAGGTAGGGAGTTGCCATCCTCGGGAAGGGCGGATTGGATCGTCCGGGGTTGGTCGCCGAGACTTGAAGCGGAAGGCGTGGAGCTGGTTGGCTGGTTCGAGTCCCACGCATCCCAAGACGCCTGGGCCCCGCAGGACTACGCATGGTCGGACGGGCTGGCCTCCAGCAAAGGAGAGGGCGGGGTCTGGTCTTCGTGGGGCCCAGCTGCAATCGAAAGCAGGGGAGCACCCAATCGAAGCCTCGTGGAGACCCGGTCAGCGGACGGAAAGGCACCAGGGTAGGGTCCCAAGATTCCCTCCCACCCACGGCACGGCAGAGGCACATGCGCGCGGTGTCGCCCACGCCGTGGCCACCCTCGCCAAGAGTCCGCTGCAAGTTACCGGAATGGGCTGGAGGAAAATCATGGTGTTGAGTCCACCTGGGGGAAGTGGGGGGAGTCTTGCGCAGGGGGCATGTCGTTAGACCCAGGCGGCGGAGTCGGCCGGCAGAAGTCGACACATGAAGCCACGTGAATCCTGATAGGGAAACGTGCGAGTCCTAGCGTGAAGCGCTCAGCACGGTTCGGGTCGGCGTCGAGGTCCACGGCATCGTCGCCCGGCAGAAGGAGCTCAAAGGAGCGTGGGATCACGTCGGGGTTGATGGTTCTGGCGGAGAGCTTGAAAATGGACATGTCGGACATGCTCTGGGTCTCGGGAGTAAGGTGCTCGATCGTGCAGAAAGGAGAGAGCAGAGTTTCGGCGGATGACCGGTGCCAAGCGTGATCTAGAATGCCGAAGATCTCGAGGGAGATGAGAAAGAGCGCCTTGACAGGCTCAGAGCCCGCCTCTCTGCCCCAGGGTGGACGATGAGCCGGAACCGGGGTGTGTGCACCCGGCTCATGGCCACGCGAGCGCGGTGCTCGAGGCTGGCGAAGCGGACAAGAAAATCCTCGGGAGCGTGCTTGTGGACGAAGAAATCCCCATCGGCGAGGTCGCACTGGGAGCGAATGGTGTCGACAACCTCCTCACGGGTGACACCAGTGTGGCTACCCACAACGATGACCAGCAGGGCACGCTCAAGTGTGTGCTCCGCCTCGATGACCTCCCATGAGCGGGGCAAGTAGCAGATTGATACGTCTCCAATGTATCTATAATTTATGAAGTATTCATGCTGATATATTATCATTCTTGGATGTTTTACAATCATTTTACAGTAATTTTATATCATTTTTTGGGACTAACCTATTGACATAGTGCCAAGTGCCAGTTGTTGTTTTCTGCTTGTTTTTTACATCGCAGAAAATCAATATCAAATGGAGTACAAATGCAGCAAAACTTTTTGTGGATTTTTTATGGACCAGAAGACATCCAATGGGCCAGAGCAGCACCTGGGGGTGCCCCGAGGGGGGAACAATCCACCAGGGCACGCCTAGGCCCCCAGGCACGCCCCGGTGGGTTGTGCCCACCTCGGTGGCCTCCCGCACCGCCTCTTCGCCCTATAAATTCCCAAATATTCCAAAAACCCTGGGGATAACCCTAGATTAGAACTTCCGCCGCTGCAAGCCTCTGTAGCCATGAAAAACCAATCTAGACCCCGTTCCAGCACCCTGCCGGAGGGGGAGATTATCACCAGTGGCCATCTTCATCATCCCGGTGGCCACCATGATGAGCAGGGAATAATCCACCCTCGGGGCTGAGGGTTTGTACCAGTAGCTACGTGTTTAATCTCTCTCTCTCGTTTTCTTGATGGCATGATCTTGATGTGTCGGGGGCTTTGTTAATATAGTTGGATCATATGGTGTTTCTCCCTCTCTATCTTGTTGTGATGAATTGAGGTTTTCCCTTTGAGATTTTGTTTTATTGGATTGAATACTTTTATGGATTTGAGAACACTTTATGTATGGCTTGCTATGAATACCCGTGGTGACAATGGGGTATCATATTGATTCACTTGATATATGTTTTGGCACATTCCCGAGGTGACATTGGGGTAATCTATGCATAGGGGTTGATGCACGTTCTTGTCTTTGTTTCTCCGGCAGAAATCTTGGGGCACTCTTTGAGGTTCTTTGTGTTGGATTGAGTATTATGAATCTTAAATTGTTTGGTGTTATTTTAGTATGAACTCTTGGATAGATCGACCGGAAAGAATAGCTTCGAGGTGGTTTCGTGCCCTATAAACAATTTCTTCTTATGTTCTCCGCTAGATAGGAACTTTGGAATGATTCTTCATCGCACTTTGAGGGATGGTTATATGATCCAATTAGATTATCATTGTTGAGAGATTGCACTAGTGAAAGTACGAACCCTAGGCCTCATTTTCAAGCATTGCAATACCGTTTGTGCTCCGTTTTATCAATTGCTACTTGCTGTTTTTTATTGTTCCTATTACAAAAATCAGTATCTACCATCATTACTACGCTTTTATCACCATCTCTTCGCCAAACTAGTGCACCTATACAAATTTCCATTGTATTTGGTGTGTTGGGGACACAAGAGACTTTTTTTTATTTGGTTGCAGGGTTGTTAGAGAGATACCATCTTCATCCTACACCTCCCACAGATTGATAAACCTTAGGTCATCCACTTGAGGGAAAATTGCTACTGTCCTACAAAACTCTGCGCTTGGAGGCCCAACATGAGTCTACAAGAATAAAGTTGTGTAGTAGACATCAAGCTCTTTTCTGGCGCCATTGCCGGGGAGGTGAGTGCTTGAAGATATATCTTTAGATCTTGCAATTAAAACTTTTAGTTTCTTGTTTTATCACTAGTTTGGTTTATAAAAGAAAACTAAAAAATGGAATTGTGGTTGCATCGTATTATTCATCTTTATAATGTCTTTCGTGAAAATGATGGAAGGGAAAATTGTGCTCAATTGATAGATGAAGAATTCTATAAAATGTTTGACAAAAAATCTTTGAATGATGAGCATGATTGCAATGTTCTTAGTATGAATTCTTTTAATATGCATGATGCTAATGATATGCAAAGCCATAAGCTTGGGGATGCTATGTTTGAGGAAGATGAACTTATTTATCTCCCGATTTTTGCAAACTTATAATAGTTTTTTTATAAAAATAAATTATAATCTTGATAAGTGGACAAGTATGACTTCATACTTTAATTTGTTAATGAGCACAGAAATTTTTAGGTGAAGCCTTCAAGAGATGATACCAAATTGTACAGATATTAGGTAGATGACATGTACTTGTACAACATCAGACCACGCTTAAGTCAGAGAAGCAGGAACACATCACCACTGCGGCCACAGCATTATATTGCATTAGCTAACGGGATCCTTTGGTTCGTCACCTTTTCTTAAGGATGGCAGTTATAATGCAGAGAAATATGACATGAAAGTGGCACCACTACAAAAAAATACACTTCCGTGATGATACGTGTTTGTCACAGTAGGTCACGTTTTCTGTCATGCATGTACATCCATGACAATTTTATGACAGAATCAAGATAGTCATACCTGTGCTGTCGTAGAAGTGTTCCATGACATTACCAAAATTATCATCACGGAAGTGTCCACTTCCATGACGATAAATCGCGCGTCACAGAAGTGCTTTCGTCAAGGGTGACCGACACGTGGCATCCACCGTAACGGAACGCCGTTAAGCTATCGGGTCCGGTTTTGGATCCGATAACCCGTTAACAGCCCCGACCAATGGGGATTTTCCACGTGTAAAATCATCATTGGCTGGAGGAAACACGTGTCACTCATGGGACCCAAAGCGCCTATGATACGTCGACACGTGGCACGGCCCAACAGAGGCCCATTCCTGTGAAAAGGCCGGCCCGTTTGACTTGGTCAAAAGGTGGCGGGCCGGCCCACGGCAAGCCTGTTAACGGCCTGTTCGCATATAGCCCATTTACAGCCCGCTAACCCAGGGCCCGTTTACGGCCTATCCGAATTAGGCCCAGTAGCGTCATCTGGGCCGTCCAATATAATTCCAGCCCGTTTTAACTTCCGGCCCATGTATGGCCCATGACGTCTTTCGGCCCATATGAGGCCCTTAGTAACTCTCGGCCCATTAACGGCCCGTGGTAAAACTGGCCCGTAATGAACAGTGTATCACTTTATACCCATTAACGGCACGTGGTGAAACTGGCCCGTAATGAACAGTGTATCACTTTATACCCATTAACGGCCCATTATTCCGTTGGGCCGTTTCCAGCCCATGTTATCTTTCGGCCTTCTCAGGGCCCATTTATTCTTGGGCTCATTTCCAGCATTCGTTTACTTACGGCCCGTTACTGTCATTTTCTGCTTGTGGGCCAAATTCAGCCCGTGGTTACAGTCGGCCCGTTTGTGGCCCGTTAATACGTTGGGCCGTTTTCATAGCGTCATCAAATACGGCCGATTAACGACGGCCCGTTATGGTCGGCCCATGAACGGACGATTTCAACTCTAGCCCATTTACGGCCATAATGTGGTCTGTTATTGGCCCATGTTTGGCCAACCGATCATACGGCCCGTAGAAGGCCCATTGATGATACGGCCCGTAGAAGGCCCATTGTGTCTACGGCCCGTATAAGGCCCATTGTTTCTACGCCCCGTAGAAGGCCCATTGTTTCTACGGCCCGTAGGAGGCCCATGTTAACTACAGTAAATATGTAGCCCATGGTTATTGTGGCCTAGTTTTAAAAAATAGGTTATTGCGGCCACTAGCAAACCGCGGAAAAAGAACTGCACTGACTACAAGAAAACAAATAAACAAGACAATAAGGAAATAAATTAGCAAGCAACTTACGCTAGGCTATCACGGCTATTACACATATTACATCCACTGGGCATCAAAGTTCGCCACCAGTGCAAATATAGGGAACAAAGCAGCATATAAACGCCGCAGCAAAACAAGTCCAGAACTGAAACCACTTCAGAAGAGCTCAAGAAACAATATCCTGGGTACCCATAATGCTGGCAAGATGCTTAGCAAGCTTATTAACTTTCTCTTGTTTGGCGCTTAAATCCTCCAGCACTTGCTGTTGCACCAGAAAGTATGCATCTGAATTCTGCAGGGACTTCCTCAGTCCTTCGGCTTCCTGTCGCATAACATCTGATCGATGTCTTTCAACTTGAAGTTGAGACTCAAGAAGCCGAACTGATTCAGGCAGCGAGTTCGAAGAGCTGGTGCCAGCAGTAGTAGCCAGTAACTCGAACACTACATCAAGACAGGACTTTGGGGTTGTCTCAGTGTCTTCAATATAGTTTTTATCAGCTTTCTTGGAGACCAACAGGGATGTCTCACTATCTTGAACCTTATCTGCATTACTTCCTTTACCATTGCATAACGGGGTACTCTTCTCCAATATTTTATCCGCGTTCTAAAAGAGAAACAAACAAACACATCACAGGTTTACAATGTAGTATATGAAACTCATTTTGGTAAACCAGTTCAGTAGTAAGGTGGACAGGATAACAGCATGAAACAAACATATATCTATGTAGTATGGTCACTGTATGGTCTATATCATTCTAGTTTATGTTGCCAAATCAAGATAGATACAGTTCGAATCATATCTATTTAAGACAAAGCAGCATAGACAGAATATAAGTGTGGGAAACTACACAGCAATAACAACACTTGTAATGTGCATGGCATGAGAACATAACTGTTTATTCAATTGAAACTGAAATCAACATAGAGCAAGTTACAACAGCAAACACGTTAAAGAAACAGGTTTAAAACATACCTGTTGCGCCATTGGAGTTTCAATTGCATCCTTCAAATTTGAAATTAGTTGGTATGAGTAAATACAGTGATGCAAGAGCAAAGTAGTATGAACCATAGCTACGGAACCTGACCTGAGAACAATTCTTCTTCTGCTTTAAGCGTTGACTTGGGGTTCGGAGTGGTGGTCCTCGTGCTTTGGGCACTGCAGTTGCCTTACTAACTGCTCGTGTTTGGGTGCTCTGTGGTGGAGACGGTGCTGTGTCAACGGGAACTGGGTTACTATCTGCTGGGGTTGGGGTTAGAAGGGGTGTAGCTGGTTCTCTGTCCAACTGGGTAGGGGTACAATCTGCGTGAGTCTGGGTTATGTGTGGTGGGGCTGGTTCTTGGGCAAGTACAACCGTGGTTCTATCTCCATCGACAGGTAGCACGATCTTTTCTGAAGACCGTGTTTTTACTCCCACAGATACTGCCATCACCCCCTCCAATTGAAATGGCTGATAAACAAGAAAAGTAATTGAATGTACAGACATTGTAAGATAGACAGGTGCAATGGATAGTAGGGAAGAAAACAGGGCATGAAATAATTCACATTTATGTGGTCTAACCAAACAGAATAGCAGGACATAATTTCACATATATGATGGCTAATTAAACAGGATAGCATGACACAATTTCACATGTATGATGGCTAACTAAACAGGATAGAATGACATACTTCAAAATATGATGACTATGTAAACAGGATGACATGATATAACTATACGATGTGTCTATTAAAGTGGTTGGCATGCCATAAATCACAAACATGCCGTCGATGGAAACATGATGGCATGATATAATTCACGGATAGAATGACATAATTCAAAATATGATGACTATGTAAACAGGATGAGATGATATAACTATATTATGTCTTTAGAAAATGGGTTGGCATGCCATAATTCAGATACATGCTGTCTATGTAAACATCATGGCATGATATAATTCAAATATATGATTTATATACTAAGGAAGTGAGCAGAGGGCAATCGCATATATGATGTGTCAACTAAGGAGATGGCATTCAATATCGTGTATATGATGTAAAAACTAAGCATTGCAATACAACATATGCATGATATGAGTAATATAACCCTGCCAAGTTTGAGCATACACCTCAGGGGGATAATAGGACTGGTCATCTGCCTCTGAATCCTCCTCTGAAGAGCTATCTGTAACCAGCAAGATATCTGCTTCAGCAGGTAGCATTGTCTGCTCTGAAGACCTTGTTTTCACTCCAGATTTCTCCATCACCAATTCAAATGGCTGATGCACAGGAAGAGCAGTTGAATATACAAACATTGTCGACAAAAGCAATGAGAAATACAAAAAAAGGACGGCATGATATAATTCACATATATGACGCTTGGCTAAACAGCATGGCATTGCATAATTCACATATATAATGCCTTGCAACAAGATAGCATTGCATAATTCACATATATAATGTCTTGCAACAAGATGGCATTGCATAATTCACATATATGGTAATTAGACACTAAACAGGTGGCATTCACACAAAGCATGTCTAAACTAAGCAAATGACATAGCAATGCAAGATACCATACGCACGATATGAGCAACATAACCCTGCCAAGTTAGATCATGCACCTCGGGGGGGGGGGAATAGGACTGGTCATCTATCTCTGAATCCTCCTCTGAGGAGCTATCTATAACTAGCAAGACATGCGCTTCGTTAGATAGCATTGTCTGCTCTGAAGACCTTGTTTCCACTCCAGATTTTTCCATGACCGTGCCGAATGGCTGATGCACAGGAAGAGTAATTGAATGTACTAAAATTGTTGACAAATTTAACACGTAATAAAAAATGATGTCATGATATAATTCACATATAAGATGACTGGCTAACCAGGGTGGCATTGCAAAATTCACATATATGATGCCTGGCTAAACAAGATGGCATTGCATGATTCACATATACGATAAAGAAACTAAACAGATGGCATTGACACAAAGCATGTCTAAACTAAGCAGATGACATCTTTGATGTATACAGTAAGCAATGCAAGGCACCATATGCATGATATTACCAACATCAGCATGCCAAGTTAGAGCGAAGACCTCATGGGGTAAATAGGAGTGGTCTTCTGCTTCTGAATCCCCCTCAGAACAGTTATCTTCCTCTTGATTACGATCCGAAATGGGTGGAGGGGGGCTGCCTTTGCGCCCACCATGGAGCGACGTCTGCATGAAATTTTATTGCCACGCAAGGCTCGTCTCTTTTGCTCTACATGTTCAGTTCCATTGTGTACAATAACTGACATGCATAGGAATAAAACATAGTGAGATTATGTAAGGAGTGCATGCACAAATCCAGAGTGATGGTAGCAAACTGTGGATAGACCCAAAACCAATGATAGCAGGCAGATAATAGCTTTAGTTAAAAAATACAGATAATGGCTCCTTTAATGTTTGTTTGCACCCAACATGAAACTCATAGTAGACACCCGAGATTAACCAGATAGTAGACAGATAGTACTGATTGCTGCCCCAATATGTACCCCACAACCATTTAAAAACTCAAGTTTCAGCATAAGTTTGGACCTGACTCGGAGTCTAATAGGTGAACACGACGATAAAGTAGCATGTCATCATATTAAGCGATGCATAACGTAAGCAGACACGGAAGAGTGCGACCTCTCTTGCGGACCCGTGTAGTCCTCAAGGTCATCTGCTCAGTTGATGATGGTAATGCAGTTGTCGTGGCTGCCGGCGGCGGGGAAGAAGATCTGAGGCGGCGAAAGACAGTCTGGAGAGCGGATCCCTGCTGTGGTGAACCCTTCCGTCGTTGGAGCAGCTGAGCTGGGGTGGAACACAGCACCGCAGGAGCAGGACAAACCACACAAGGTTTTCTTTGACACATATCTGTAACAGAAGTAATTGTGTAAGGGCTTGTTTGAATTTGAGGATTCTAACAATGCAGGGATAGGAAATAGACAGGAATAGGATAGGAATGCACGTGCAAAACAGAGAATTTAAAAACACAGGATTTCTGCCAATCTGGGTGTTTGGTTCACAAGAATTGGAAGAACACAGGATGCAAAGAAGCATGGTGAGATTAAGTCAAACCACAAGAAAATGTACGGTTATAATGCTATTATGCTACTATCTCTTAGTCTTGTGCTTCATGAATAGGAATTTGAAAAGGAGGACAAGTGGAAATTAAAATTCCTACGGTTTTTCTTTCAAGGAGACACTAAAGGAACAAATCCTACAGTTTTCCTTTGCTCCATTCCTTTGCACCAAATTCATGAAAAGTAGTACCATAGGAAACTTTCCAATTCCTATGTTTTTCATTCACTTTTCCTTTCAAGCACTGGCGATTCTAGTAGGCAGGCTTGAGCAAGGAAAAGCCTACACTAAAAAATGTTTTTGTGCTACTTCTATTACTTTGGACCCAGGCCACTGCCCTACTAGCTCAGCTCCCAGGGCCATCGACAAATGCACAGCTCAAACGCGCAGAGATAAATAATGATGGCGTTCAAGAGAGTCCATCATGGATAGCTAGTTGCCTGGTACCTCACTGCTTGTCATATAGTAGGATAAAATAATCGTATTTCCCGTTACTCCGTGTGCTCAGTGGACAATATATATAACATGTAGAGTAAAAAAGAGATGCAACAAGTGTACAACCTCTTTGGCGAAGCCATGTCGATCTCAGCGTGATTGGGTTGGCCGGTGAGGATGCTCCGGCTGACTTGGCTGTCGGAGGAGGGGAAGAAGATCTTAGGCGTCTGGAGATGGAGCCCAAGGTACTGCTCCGCTGTGATGGAGGGTTTCGTCGTTGGAGCAGCTCCGGTGAGTTGTACGACGCCGAGGCTGAAGCAGGACAAGAGAGACAACGTTAACCTGAGTGGAATTCTAATAGCATCTCCAATAGATGACGTAAAATACATAACCACAAAGTGCTAGATGTAAAATACATCAGCCGCTCATCTCTGAACTTAACTATCGAAACTGAATTTAACTGTCGAAACTGAACTTAACTGTCGAAACTGAATTTTGTTGTTGAAACTGAATTTTACTGTCGAAACTGAACACACTAGAGGTGAGGCTACACGTTAGTCGACTGAATTTTTCATCTATGGTCAGTCGATTTTGCAGCCGTTGGATACGAAATCAAGGGCCTCCAGTTCATCTTCAACCTCCACCCCCCTGAGCCACCAGCCACCACCGGCCAAACAGCCGCCCCCGCCGCCCGCGGCTGGCGGTGCGCCGCCCCGCCCGCCCCGAAAACACTCCCCACCGCCGGTCTGCCGCCGCCCCGGCCATCCCTCTAGCCCCCCCCCCCCGTGCCGAGCTTCTTCTCCGGCGATCCCCACGCCACCTCCCCACCACCGCCCCCACCCCTGAACCCTAAGATAGATAGTGGGGTACCTCTCCGGCGAGCCCCCCTCCCCGCTGCGGCTGGTTCTTCCTTAACTCCGGCGAGCCCCCCCCCCCACACCCCCTGAAAATTGACTGGCCCAAAATTCGATTCAGTCGACTGAAGTGTAGCTAAATCGGAGCAACATCGCAAGCAAGAGCGAGAGCAGCAACGTGAGGAAGAGCAAGAGCAAGAGCAGACAAGGCAGGGGACCGAGAGCAAGAGCAGAGCAGCAGCGTGAGCGAGTGCTAAAGCAGCAGCAGCTCCTACTGATGTGGACGTCGCCGCCGAGGGTGCGACGTTGTGGAGGAAGTGGCCGGCGACGCCGCCGTGGATGGAGCCGCGCCTTGTCGGCTCGGGACCGAGCGCCGGCAGCACCGTGAGATCGAATCAAGAAGAAAATGCAGCGATTAGTGTACAACTCTTTGGTGGCGCCGATTAGGCCGCGGCTTCATCCGAGGAAACGGTGATGATGATGCTCTTCCGGTGGTGCAGGTGGAGACGGCGATGTGGGAATGGAGGTGGTGCGAAAGACGAGGGGAACGTCGGGGTAGCTCCTTGGAGGTGGAGGACGGGGTGGCTGAACCGGCGGGACGACCAGATCGACGGCGGGTCCTCATCCGGTACGGTGGATGAGGGACGTCGAGGTGTTGCTGTGGACGACGTCGTCGGGGAAGAGGCTCTGGCTGGGTGGCGGACGGAGGACGGTGTGAGGCTTCGCGGGTTTTCTCGGCCTCGGTATACGAATGGGTGGACAGATGGGATGGGAGTGGGGAACCATGGCTTAGGGACGTGCTTGTCCGAAATGTGGGTTAAGTTATGAAAGTACCCCCACCGATTTGAGGCGGTTCTTTCGGTTCAGGGGTATCACGAGCATTTCGCGTGTCGGGATTTCACAGGAGGTGGGAGTTTTCGCGCGCGTTGTAATTTTGGAATAGCAAGGCGCTGGTTGAGATGGAGGGTGTTGTCGGAGCACAACGAGACAAAGATATATCTTAAATATTTTGGGCTAACAAGGCGCGGGTTGAAATTTCCGGACAAGCCTAACGTGTATTGTACCAAATCAATTGGCACTACAAATGTCATTCAAAACTTTGAATTCATGTTATGTTCAATTAAAATATTTCGCTACGTGTGTAATGCATGCAACCTACTACTCAAATGAACGTTTCAGTGCATTCCAAACGTATATACTACCGCTTCAATATGAACTAAATTTGAATTCGTTTCTCTATTTGAATAAGATCTACAATAATGATTGTTGTGAAGTCAAAGCATTTGAATTCGTTTCTCTGTTTTAATAAGATCTACAATCATCATTATTGTCAAGTTAAACCATCGTTTGTGTATTATCTTCACAGCACACCACATGATTAGTCTCGAGTTACATATGAACTATGTGTACTATATGAACTCGAACTCGATTTTTTGAATCCACTTTATGTTGATTTCAAATCATAGTACATTTCAAGCTCTAGCTAGATCTTCATAATCTAAACCATGTCTCATATGTATAATGTGTTTACCACATTATGTACGGTGCCCTGCCCCCTACGCCTACAAGTATTTACATGTGAGTTGCAAACACCACACATTACCCCAAATTCAAAAAAATTGTGAGAATGTTCGATATATAGTATTGTTTAGATTGTTCGATATTTAGTTGTAAGCTGCAAACGCCACACATTATCACAAATTCAAATAAAATGTGAGATTGTTCGATGTATAGTATGGTTTAGATTGTTCGACATTTAGCTGTGAGTTGCAAACGCCATGCATTATCACATTATGGTATAACATGTGCAAAACCACAGCACACGTATCACCGCTATATTCATGCATGCATATGTTTAAAACACTATGATCTTCTATTCAAATATATGAATCCACTTTCATATCAAATTATGATCTTTGTTAGTCTCTTACACCCACACAATCCTCTAACCTTTGTAGCTACCACTAACTTTCTCTCGTGCATGCACACGCCCTCCCCCTCCCTCAGCATTCTATCCATCGCGCACATTCATTTTTTTCTTTAGGTCGTTCTCCCACAGTCTCCACAACTCCTTTCCGACACACACCGATCGATAAACCTCTCCAGCGATGTCTGCCTACAACATACACACGCACCTTCAATCTCCTCCTTTATGTGTCCTTGCCTCGTGTCTCTCATACGGTCCCACACACGTGTAAACTCTCGCCCCTCTTTTCATCGATCTCACAACCGCACACTCCTCCCCCTATCTAGCTAGTAGCTGGGCCTCTCGCACCACCTCCTAGCTCCATTCTCTCTGTCTATCCGTCTCGCCGGGCCTTATTTGCCTCTAACAAATGGACGTACACCGACCGATCTCCCGCTATACATATAGCTAGCTAGGTCCTTATAACTCGTTTTTCCCACGCGTCGATCGATCTACCTCATTAGTTATGTCTCTCCCTTCCTCCGACAAACAACAATTGATCTACCGATCTAGTTAGGTTTGCTTACCAAACACATGGTTCCCCTTTATCATCCATGGATGCGTCCCGACAGATATATCACGCACAAGCACACACAGAAACACATCCCCACTCTTATTGATAATATTGCAGTTCCACCCTCAGTTTGTCTAGTAGGCCTCTCCCACCATCTTCGAGAAGCAACTCCATCACCCATCCAGCAGTCTACCCCTCTCCCTCCCTCTCTCTCTCTCCTCTCTCTCTGTCCCATCCTATTTCCCGTCCTTCAGTTATGTATGGATGTCGACCGATCTCCCTCAAGACATAGCTGGGTCTCTCCTTCTCAACACATATACGAGTCGTTCTACCTCTATAGTTAGGCCTCTGCCTACCCCTCCCCCACCCCCTCCCCACACACACACCGATACATCAAGCGCTCTAGTCATGTCTCCCTGCCACACACAAACTTGACATGTGCCCTCTGAAGTTCTGGTAGGTCAGTCGCCCTATATCTTTGACTTGCACACACACAATTTCGATGGCTCTCTTCATCGATCTCGCACCCACCCACTTGATCCTCTCTTCGACTCTATCGATATCTATGACCCCTCCCTCTCTTCTCGTGGATCGCCCGGCCCTCTATATATGATATGGATAGGCCTCCATTTCACACACATTGCATGCAAAATTTTGTTTGAGATGTCATCGACACATATTCCCACAAATACATTCACGAAATCAACCTCCCCCCCCAAAGAATAAAACACTCACGAACGCACAAGCCATTTGTCTAGGTTTGTATCTCTCACACACACCCACGTAGGTGGGGGACGTGCACGAAGAGAAGAGGTGCACGCACGGCGCACGTACTCCCGTCTCTTTCCCAACCACACCCGCGCGGGTACACGGTGGAGCTCATTTCTGTACGAAAAGGCAGCCCACGTGGTAATTTGACACGTGTACTGGTTGTCCACTAGATGGAGGGAGGATCGTCTACCACGGGTGAACAAACAAATTGCGACTTGACGCGTTATGTTAAAAAAGAGGCAAACCATGTGGGGCCTACCTTAGAGGCAAGGCTCTATACACTGGAGTACTTTTGATGTGTCCCGTCAACTCGCAGAACGAGGAGAAGCTTGCTTAGTACGCCGTCTCCCCCGCCCACGGGCGCGGTGGCTCGCAGGATGAGGTGAAGCTTGCTTACTAGTAGTAGTACTGTACGCCTTACGCCCGCTCCCTCGCCCACGCGCGCGGTGGCTCGCAGGACGAGGAGAAAATTTTACTACTCCCTCCGTTTACTCCTCGTCCCTACTACCTTGGTTAGAGAGATTATCATATTGTTTGGAATATATATGTCCTTTAGTAGATTTCAATATGAACTACTAGTACATACTCCAAACACTGATGTATATAGACGTATTTTAGAGTGTAGATTCACTCATTTTGCTCCGTATGTAGTCCATATTGAGGCCCTGTTTGGTTCATAAGTCCTAGGACTTTTTCTAGTCCCAACTAAAAAGTCCCTACTCCTTAAAAAGTCCCTCCCTGTTTGTTTTCAGGGACTAAAAAGTCCCTAGTCCCTCCCTAGAGGTTATTGAATGACCATGTTACCCCCAGTATACAGAAAAATAACAACCAAACAACACCATGGGGCGGCGGGGCAATGGGTGCAGGGAGGGGCATTGTTGGAAAAGTCCCAAAAAAGACTCTCCTTGAGAGTCTTCTTCATTAAGTCCCAAAAAGCAAGTTTTAGTCCCTAGTAGTCCCTCCTGTTTGGTTAAAAAGTCTCTAAGAGGGACTTTTTCTAGTCCCTACACTAAAAAGTCCCTGGAAACAAACACCCCCTGCATAAAGTTGAGACACTTATTTTGGAACGGAGGGAGTACATATTTGCTATGATCTGTCAATCATTGAGATGCAATAGCATGCATGTTAGTCTCCTTTGTATTTGATGAAATGTTGCAACGGGCAACCTTGGACGCAAGATACATGTAACAGAAGCTGGAAGCTTCATAGCATTGTACTATCTCGCTGATAAATTACAGTACGTACTATACTAGTACTTCCTCCGTTCCTAAATATAAGTCTTTGTAGAGATTTCACCATGAACCACATACGGATGTATATAGATGCATTTTAAGTGTAGATTCATTCATTTTGTTCCGTATGTAGTCCACCTAGTGGAATCTCTACAAAGACTTATATTTAGGAACGGAGGGAGTACTATGTAAAGAGTTAGGTGTCGCACGGTGTCCAGAAAATATGGTGATAGTGTGAGGTGGGCCATGTAATCACTAAGCCTGCGTGTTTTCACTGCTCTTGCACTCCTCCGCCGTAAGAATGGAGAAAATTGTAATCTAGTAGTACCTCCTTTCGCCGAAAGCGTGGGACATCCAGCAGTCCTACCACCTCAGTAATAATGACCAATGAGCCGTCAAATCACATAGACCCAGCAGTAAGTTGGACGGACGAAGCAACCATCACTCTTGAATCCGCTTCTCCCTTCAACGGAGGCGCCAGTGAGAGGTCGCGTCCGCTCTGCCCGGGCATGAATGCGGCACCGATTCTGTGGAGCGGCGCTGATCGTTTCGGGCGCGAAGTGCGCACGGGCGATGGAGGGGCTTTGGGTGGGCCGGGCTGGTCAGGAGCGGGCGTGGCAGTTGTCCGCCTGTCCCTACCGGACGCCCGGAAACGAGAGGATGCACCGACTCTCGCGGCTAAAATCGTACACTACACACCATCTCTCTGTAGGAGTAGGTCGATCTGTCGCTCTCTCAAACACACACATGCTGTTAAACCCACACACACACGCACGCACACGCACACATAGGTTCATAGAATAGGAAAATCGTGCAAGTGCGAAGCCACAGGAAGTGAGATACAAATGGAGTACGTACAAGAAGCGAAGAGGTGACGAATATTCCATCAAACCTAGACTAAGGAGTAGTACTCCCTCCGCCTAGGTGTTAAGTCATCTTACGGAAATCAGATATTCCCAAAATGTTTAGGCGTCGTCCATTAACTTCGCATCTCAATCCCCTCCTGGCCTCGTTGCTAGCGAGCATTGTTACTTAGGGAGCGTTTGGATCCTTAGCAAGAACAGCTTATAGCATGGCCGGACAAGGTTAGGCATTTGGAACTATTAAAATATGTTAGCTTTTGTGGGCCAGCTAGCTTGGGTGGGCTAGAAAAACCTTGCTAGCTCAGGAGAGCCAGATCGGCTCGCTTCCGACGGCAAACTTCGCGTAGTAGTAACATAGACTAGTAACATATGCATGTTACTAGTCCAAGTTACTCACCACTATGACCAGCCTAAGCAATGTAACCAAACGCTCCTTACTCTGCCTTGTTATCTCCCCCGGAAACCCAATGCATGGAGCGCAACTACGCGTTGATCAGTCAAGAAATCAAAGTCGGCTTGCATGCGAGTTAATATGTGGCCCTGCATGGTAGCTAAAATGGCATCTCTTAGTTGTTTGGATTAATTGTTGCATTTAGAGACAGAAATCAGGGCTTTGATTGGAGGAATGACCGGTCAAGTTTCTCCTTCTCCTCCAATCTGCTTGCACCTTGGTCCCGCTGCACCTTCTAACGTGACTTATTACACCTAGACGGAGGGAGTCGTACGAGATACGGTGGCACACTGACTTAGGTCGAATACAAGTGCCCAAAATTGTGTGCATGTTATAATAAGGATTCACTTAAAATAGTACGTGAGCGAACAGAGGGATCAATTGGACAGTGTTCCCGAGCAGTAGCGAGATGTGTGAGGTAAGATACACCGCTGGCGCTTTTAATTTTTCTTATTAATTTGTTTGTTTCACCCTCTGACTGGTGGGACCCAACGTACTACGTGGAGAGAGGTAAGGTGACTAAGGCTGCATTATTTCTGCACCACTGTGGATAGTCTTACCACCAAAGCCACATGACACGATTATGATTTAAATCCCAATGACTCCCACACAAAAAAACACGGCATGCTTGTCACACGAATGCAGGAATGTATAAAAGGTTATTTTCCTCTCGTTGAACATAACGGGAGGGTTGTGTAGCTAGTTAGCCTGTTCGCTCATCAAACTTGAGGTCTCGGGTTCGATAACTACACTTGAGCATAATTCATGTCAGGAGGATTCTTTGACTGCTCAAAATGGATGGATACGGAGCTATACGATCAGCTGCAGCCTCGGCGCTTGTTTTCTAGGGTTTGCACTCTTCACACTCTCTCCAGTATATATATACACGCTGGAGCCTCAGCGCTTGTAGTTGCTCTCTTCACACTCTCTCACCCTCTCCAGATCTAAACAAGACTTCGTTGGCCTCTCTCTCTCCCCTCACTGCTGGTCTGCTTGTAGTTGCTCTCTTCACACTCTCTCACCCTCTCCAGATCTAAACAAGACTTCGTTGGCCTCTCTCTCTCCCCTCACTGCTGGTCAAAGAGCCGGCAGGATCCGTCCACCGGGAAGGGAAGGAGGCTTAACGCTGTCGCCGTCGGTGAGGGAGGGAATCCACTACCGGCGCAGCTGTTCACTTTCACCCAGCGGCGGCGCGGGAGGGCCTCCGACCCCTTCTTCTTCGCCGCCGTACATAGTGTGGGCCGAACGGCCTCCGGTCGCCCACCGAACCACACCCCAAGAACCTTAAGGTATAATTTACTTATTCCACATGCATTGCTCTAGCTGCATGTGGGCTTTTTCCGCTTCTGCACTCGAATCTAGGTGTTGGATCAAACAGGAAAGTAGTGGGGAAAGTTGTATACCATGAATCTAGGACGTGGTTCAAAGAGGAAAGGAATGGGGGAAAGTAGTGGGAAAAAGTTGTATAGCATGAATCTAGGACGTGGTTCAAAAAGGAAAGGAAGGGGGAAAGTAGTGGGGAAAGTTGTATCGCATGAATCTAAGACGTGGTTCAAAGAGGAAAGGAATGGGGGAAAGTAGTGGGGAAAGTTGTATAGCATAAATCTAGGACGTGGTTCAAAGAGGAAAGGAAGGGGGAAAGTACTAGTACAGACTGGCTATCCAGCACCTACGTTGGTCGAAAAGGGAAAACAATGACAAACGCAGTACGCACATCTGTAACGAACTGATCTTTTGTTTTGGGGGACAAGGCTGTAGAGTTTGAGCAGGACTAGATTTGCTGCGCTCACATAGGGAAAGGTGTCTAAAGATAACAAAACTGGGACCAACACAAATATGCTCCTTGGTTGTTTGTTCTTTGTTGCAACAGACTGTGCATCACCCCAGTACATCGGTAGATGCACATGGTGCTGGTGCGTCCACTGTCCCGTGCAACTCTTTAGCTGTTGTTAATCTAAGGCCCTGTTTGGTTAAAAACTCCCTAGTCCCTACCTGCTTGGTTCCAGGGACTAAACATGGACTAGAGGTTATTAAATGACATGCTAAAAGACCATGTTACCCCTAGTAATGAACTAATAGAGACACGGTGCGATGCGTGGCAGGGGCAACTGTTGGAAAAAGTCCCAAAAAGACTCTCCCTCGGGGTCTTCTTTCTTTAGTCCCAAATGCCCACTTTTAGTCCCTAAAAGTCCCTCCTGTTTGGTTTAGATGGGACTGACACGGAGTTTTTTTAGTCCCTCCACCAAAATGTCCCTGTAAACAAACACCCTCTAATAATGCCGCTGGAAAATTGATGCAATGCCACAGTTAAAAGCAAATTACATGTTTAACAAATTTTATTGTTAATATAATCTCTTGTTAATATTAATCAATGCCACCGTTTGAGAAATGCTATTGTCTTGCTTTCTTTCCCATTTAGATAAGGTAGATGCTTCTTTTTGTTGGCTTCTGTGTCATCCACCGTTATTGACCACTAGTTGTTTCCTTTGCACCTCTGTGTAAACAGGGTTATCTACTTCACCTCGTTGCCATTGTGACCTTTTGTTGCATTGCACAAAACACTTTTGTTTTAAGAGTGTTTTGTGCAGTTCAACCAAAATGTCACACCGACAACGTTGCTTGATTGCTTGATCTTAGTGGAACTGCACAAGAGGAGATCTTACTTCCTATCCGTGTTGGCAAATTTGGTTCAGATCTTCTTCTTGTGAGTTGTTTGAATTCCGCGTCATGAGAGGTCAGTACTAGCCTTCTTTCACATGATTTTGCAGTGTGCTTTCATATGTTGTGCTACTTGTACAGTAATGTTGCTTGATTTTAGTGAACTGCACAAATGGAGACAAGACATTGAGGTAAGATAAGGATATTTCACAATTGTTGGCATGTATTTTGCCACTTTCATCAGAAAATTAATGTCATTGTTTAGTGCTATACTTGTGCAACCTAATTGACATGCCAAATCTTACATTGAAGGCGAAGCTTGTCTGTTATTGAACCAAGTGATGAAGGGGAAGAACAAGCGGAAGAAAAACAAAAATCAACTCCCGGTGCTGTAATGAAGCACTGGAACTATGATGACACAAGTAATGATATAGTTTTGCATCTTAATTTATTGCTATGGCTGGAAGGAACAATTGTTTTGCCACTGATTTGATGCCACTCTTAATGTAATATGTAATTATCTCTACTTGTGCAAACAGGGATCTTCTTTGAAGATGCCATATATTTTAGTGGAACTGCACAAGAAGATGTAGGAAACATTAAAATAATCGAGGAGTATATAGTAAGCATGGCCACCACAGTAGATAGCAACAGATGGTTCCGGAGAAGTGCTTCATCTGTATGCTCTACACAATAAGCCTCCTGACAAAGGTTGGTACTCGCCCACTGATTTCATCCATATGATTGAGCTTTGTCATCTCTATTGGTGTTGTGCTACTGTTTAGATACTGTCATCAAAAGGTGGTATTGTCCTTGAGAAGTGCTTCATCTGTGATGTTTTAAATATTTCCTTTCCTTTTTTCGAGCAAACAGGGATGCTAGCATTTAGTTGTCCTCTTGTCTTTGCACAACAGGATCATCCTCCTCTGAAGAAGAATATGGAGTACGTGAAGTGACTAGTTCCGATTATGCCAGGATGAAGAAGCCATGTCTATCTTCTCATCAGAAGGAGCAGTTGAAGGATGGTTACATTACCCCCCCCCCCACACAAGACCAAACTAACTTCAGCTCAGAAGGACTGACAAATCTCCATTTTCTTGCTGTGATGCGCGAGTACAATGTTGTTCTAGGATTCTTTCCGGTGAGTTCCATTTTTCTAAAAGTGTGCTCTACATGGACCATGTAGGTGCCTGTTTAAACTGTCAATTCATAGTACAGTTTGCTTTATACTAATCACTTTTTTTGTATTTGTGCAAACAAGGGTGCTCAGCTTGATTTCAATGGGAACTGCAGAAAATGTTCATGAATACATCGAATCATTCATTTTCACCACAAGAAAGGAGGTGTCGCACGAATTTGGTTGATTTTGGTGGAACTGCACAAGAAGAACAGCTGGTTTATTTAGCACGAGGTGTCATGTTAATGTATGAAATGATGGCAAACCCTGCCCATTCCACAATCGTAGGCATTTGATATTTTTGAATGGGACAACCTTGTCAAAATTTTCTCATTGATTTTAGCAAGAAGACATGCGTTTGATATTTTCGAATGGGACGCCCTTTGCTGTCAGCAGCGTCGATCCATTTTTTCTTTAGTTGTGAAGTAAATATTGGCTCTGACATGTGAATCGCTGAGATGAATAATCATCGATTGTTTTGAATGTTCTCTACGAATTGCCAGGCTTGTGTGTTTGATTGCAATGTACAGGAACGCTAAAAAGCTGTTCAAACTCTTTGTACTCCTTCTGTTCCTTTTTACTTCGCACATTGTGAAAGTGCATACTTTTTTATATAAGATTGGTCAAAGTAGAGATACTTTGACTGCAGACAAAACTTGTATGCACACTAGAAAGGAATGGAGGGAGTGCATGTGAAACTGCTGCAAACGACGTGATCACCCTGGGAATAATGCTAGTACGTATTGTTTTGCATGTTCATCCAATGCCAGTGATACAAGAATTCGAACTAATCGAAATAAATTCATTCATACACGGTCGGATTTCATATAAACATGTCAGATTTCATTACATTTCATACATTCTTCAACTAAAAAGGGGTGCGCTGGAGGTATAATTAATTAACCGAAGCTATCCACCTGTGTCCGGCTGAGCCGAAAAGAAGCTCCAGTGACTTAACTGCAGGTGCAGTTGCGTAACTGACATGTGGCCCAGATGCCTATTGGGCCCACGTGTCAGTCAGCCAACTGCACCAGCAGTTAAGTAGAAGCAGCATCATTCTCCAACATAGCTCTCCGACTCCACGTCGCCGCCAAGAAGCTAACCGGCCGTCAGTGGTCAACCCGCCAAGCTTGTCATAGCGATTAGGGCAACTAGGAGCCCAATGATCAGGATCCCCACATGACAAACACCTTTCTTCTTGTCATTCTTCTTCTTGAAGTTCGTGTGTTGCACAGCCTTGTTCTTCCCATCAAACTTGCCCTTGTTCTTGAACTTGTGGGGCTGGAAGTTCTTCTTCTGTACTAGATTGGCACTAGATCCTCCCTCAATTCCTCGAGCACGTGTGTCCTTTGCTCTCACCTTTTCTTCCACATCAAGAGTGCCAATGAGATCCACGAAGGAGGAAGCTTAGTGATGATACCTCCGGCAACAAACTTGTCTGGTAGCATACAACTGAAGTGCTCAAGTTCCCTAGCAAATGACTGTATCTCATGAGCTTGCTCAACCACGGAGCGCTCTTCAATCATCCTGTAATCATAGAATTGCTCCATGATGTACAGCTCAGTGCCAGCAACCGGAGGGTAGCAGCGGTGGCCTTACTTGGACCCGAGCGGCGGCGACCTACCGTGTTCTACTCTTCCTCGTTTTCTATGTGGCGCGGCCTCGTTGGCAGCGGGGCAGGGCCTCGGCAGAGCCGGCGATGTCCTCTGTCTCATTGCCGGCAGGGTGGGGCTTCGGCGGAGCCCGCGGTGTCCTCTGCCTCGTTGTTGGCGCCGCAGGGCCTCGGCGGAGCAGGGCCTCGTCGACGCCAGCAGAGCGGGGACTCGTCGGAGCCGGCATTGTCTTCTGCCTCGTCCTCGGTCTCGCCAAACAGTGCCTCGCCCGCTTCATCGCCCTCTTTGTAGGCGGCCACAGCCTCCGCCACCCGCATGCGGTACCGCCAGCACTCGAGGCGGCCCTCACGGGCAGAGCGGTACGAGTCGAGCAGCGCCTCCTGCTCCGCCCGCTCCGCGGCGATCTGCTCCTCCGCCTGCAGGTGCTCCTGGAGGAGATGGTGGTTGTAGGCGGCGTCGGCCTGCGCCTCCCGAAACTGCTCCTCACACTTCTGCCTCACCGTGTCCATATATTGGGCACGGGCCTCGCTGATGGTCATGGTGCAATGCACCGGCGAGGATGGCACGGAGGAGGGGGTTGGCGCCGAATCGTCGACTACCATGTTCTCCATTGGGACGTCGTCGTCCTCCGGCTGCCTGCCAGCCAGCCAGTCGGCAGCAATGGCTGCCATCTCCTTGTGGTCTGTCGTCCACCCGTCCCA
This sequence comes from Triticum aestivum, assembly GCF_018294505.1. Taxonomy (NCBI): domain Eukaryota; kingdom Viridiplantae; phylum Streptophyta; class Magnoliopsida; order Poales; family Poaceae; genus Triticum; species Triticum aestivum. The sequence continues at coordinate 470,092,470 of NC_057805.1, read as the reverse complement.
AAGAGCGCTGGAGCACGAGGAAGCCATGGTGGGCAGTAGTGGTGTGGACAGGAGAAAAGGAACGGATGCGGATGACTACGGCTATAGCCGGCGCAGCAGTTTATATAGCAATGGTGGGCGGCGGAGGGACGGACGTGTGGCGCCGGAGTAGCCACCTCGGCAACCGCGTATCATTAATGTGGGCGGCAGAAGGACGGACAGACGACACTTGTGTCGTTTGAAGGCGGAGCAATCGCCTGCACCGGGAAGCGGGGCGGGCGGCGCTGACCGTTTTGGGCGGAAAGCGCGTGCATGAGGGAGGCGGTCTGGGTGGGCCAGGGCAGTCAGACTCGTGCTTGGCAGCGGGTCGGTCCAGCAGCCGGACATGCTGGCTCGCCAGCTAGCTCGCCGAGCTGAGCGACGATAATCAGACGATGGACGTAGCTTCCGACCAGGAGCCGGCGCCACTGTCCAAGTCGGTTCATGACGTGTTCACCATAGAGCAGGTGCGGCCGCACTTCGACGCCCTAATGGCGGAAGAGCTACCAGCGCAGGAGGACATGTGCTGCAACCTTCGTCTCCTCAACGAGCACCGGTGAACAAGCGAACGACAATGTCGTCGCGGACATGTGGCCCTATGATCCCGGCTTCCCGAATGAGCAGCGGGCGCTGTATCAGACCATCCGTAGGGCCCGCGAGGCCCTCTCCGTCGTCCTTCGAGTTGTTGCGCTCGCCGTGGCGCCGCCATCTCGTGTTGTCAACATGTTCAACGGACATGAGGATGAGGAGATGACTTTACTTGGAGAGGATGACAGTGGGGACCCACCAGGGCCATAGCCGCACGTACGCAAGTGCCTCCTTATTAGTATATAAAACTATAAAAAATTTGCTTCCTCCTGGTTTCCTGACATCACGGTCCCACACCATTGTCAACCTATGTAGTCAATAAACGAGAGAATTGCACAAGAAGCGGCCAACAGCTGGGACCAAGCAGCTCGAGCAGTATTTGTGTTTTTGAGGTGTGAGCACTGTAGAGTTTTTCTTGAGCGATGTTTAGCCCAGATATTAAATTTTCTCCTCTGAACAACAACGAAAACATCGCTGCAGCTATTAACTGGGCGGGCTATGGCCCGTCTAGCCCAGGCCAGATATCCAGCCCAGATATTAAATTTTTTTCAAGTTGAATATGGCTAGCCCAGCTATACTTTTTTTAGGAATACCCAGGCAAGGTCAAGATGTTATTCTCCGCCCCGCTGGGCTGCAAATCTTTCCTAAGAGGGATGCATTAGGCTTAACAAGAAAATGGGCTTTAATAAATAATAAATGGGATGTAATTATAAAAATTGGGCAGTAACTATAAAAATACACCAAACACGTAATTAAAACATAAAAACACATCTAACCAGAGGCTAGAACAAATATTTATTCCTAAGTAGAAGCAAAAGGCAAAAAACTAAAAATAAAATTGGGTTGCCTCCCAACAAGCTCTATCGTTTAACGCCCCTAGCTAGGCATAATAGCAAGGATAGATCTAGGTATTGCCATCTTTGGCTTTCAACTTTTTAGCGGAATCAAGCTCGAATCCGGGAGGTTCTTTATGTTTCCCTTCATATTCTGAAATTTTTAGATCTAAAGAATCCAACCGCTTATTGCAAAGAGTAATCAACATATTCATGCGGTGAATATTTCCGCTAACGTTCTTAAGAGGTTCAAGAGACTTCTGTAAAATCTTAGTTACTTTGCAAAAAAATTCAAAAACTTGACTCTCTTCCTGGGTATGAGGAGGCCCCTTTTGTTGAGGTAGTGTTCCCACTATACCTTCTATAACTTCATGCGCAATATGGGGATCAATTTCAATAAAATTGCCTTTGGCAACGCAATCCAAGAGTTGTCTATGAGACATGTTTAATCCAACATAAAAATTGCGAAGCAAAATTCTCAGGTTCAATTCAAAGGTACAATTACGGTAAGACTCCATTATTCTTACCCAGGCATCTTTTAAGTTTTCTCCTTGTCTTTGTTTGAAGTGAAAGACTTCAAACTCAGGGGACAAAGGAGTTGATAAGGGACTAGCCATAACGACAAGCAAACGGAAAAGAAAGGGCGAATAAAACGACAAGGGTGAAGTGGGGGAGAGGAAAATGAGAGGCAAATGGCAAATAATGTAATGCGGGAGATAAGGGTTTGTGATGGGTACTTGGTATGTTGACTTTTGCATAGACCTCCCCGGCAACGGTGCCAGAAATCCTTCTTGCTACCTCTTGAGCACTGCGTTGGTTTTCCCTTGAAGAGGAAAGGGTGATGCAGCAAAGTAGCGTAAGTATTTCCCTCCGTTTTTGAGAACCAAGGTATCAATCCAGTAGGAGGCTACGCGCGAGTCCCTCGCACCGACACAAACAAATAAATCCTCGCAACCAACGCGATAAGGGGTTGTCAATCCCTACACGGTCACTTACGAGAGTGAGATCTGATAGATATGATAAGATAATATTTTTTGGTATTTTTATGATAAAGATGCAAAGTAAAATAAAAGCAAAATAAAAACGGCAAAAGAAATATCTTGTTGTCGGGAGATTAATAGACCCGGGGACCATAGGTTTCACTAGTGGCTTCTCTCAAGAGCATAAGTATTTTACGGTGGGTGAACAAATTACTGTTGAGCAATTGACAGAATTGAGCATAGTTATGAGAATATCTAGGTATGATCATGTATATAGGCATCACGTCCGAGACAAGTAGACCGACTCCTGCCTGCATCTACTACTATTACTCCACACATCGACCGCTATCCAGCATGCATCTAGAGTATTAAGTTCATAAGAACAGAGTAACGCCTTAAGCAAGATGACATGATGTAGAGGGATAAACTCATGCAATATGATATAAACCCCATCTTGTTATCCTCGATGGCAACAATACTATACGTGCCTTGCTGCCCCTGCTGTCACTGGGAAAGGACACCGCAAGATTGAACCCAAAGCTAAGCACTTCTCCCATTGCAAGAAAGATCAATCTAGTAGGCCAAACCAAACTGATAATTCGAAGAGACTTGCAAAGATAACCAATCATACATAAAAGAATTTAGAAGATTCAAATATTGTTCATAGATAAACTTGATCATAAACCCACAATTCATCGGTCTCAACAAACACACCGCAAAAGAAGATTACATCGAATAGATCTCCACGAGAGAGGGGGAGAACATTGTATTGAGATCCAAAAAGAGAGAAGAAGCCATCTAGCTAATAACTATGGACCCGAAGGTCTGAGGTAAACTACTCACACTTCATCGGAGAGGCTATGGTGTTGATGTAGAAGCCCTCCGTGATCAATGCCCCCTCCGGCGGAGCTCCGGAACAGGCCCCAAGATGGGATCTCACGGGTACAGAAGGTTGCGGCGGTGGAATTAGGTTTTTGGCTCCGTATCTGGTAGTTTGAGGGTACGTAGGTATATATAGGAGGAAGGAGTATGTCGGTGGAGCAACGTGGGGCCCACGAGGGTGGTAGGCGCGCCCCCCTACCTCGTGGCTTCCTGGTAGCTTTCTTGACGTAGGGTCCAAGTCCTCTGGATCACGTTCGTTCCAAAAATCACGTTCCCGAAGGTTTCATTCCGTTTGGACTCCGTTTGATATTCTTTTTCTGCGAAACTCTGAAATAGGCAAAAAACAGCAATTCTGGGTTGGGCCTCCGGTTAATAGGTTAGTCCCAAAAATAATATAGAAGTGAATAATAAAGCCCAATAATGTCTAAAACAGAAGATAATATAGCATGGAGCAATCAAAAATTATAGATACGTTGGAGACGTATCAGCTGCACATTCTTACAAATCTGAAATGGGCTATAAGTTCTCTGCCACACACTTGTGGCCTTACTAAGTTGACGCGTCCCCTCAAAAAAAAGAGTTGACGCGTATGCAAGGCTTTGTCAACTTATAGTCAACACACGGTTCTAGCAGCAGTGGCCGTTGGATGTCCATCCAACGGATGTCGTGCTTCTTCTTCAATCTCGGATATTCTAGCTTCACCCGCCCAAAAAATGATTCCTCCCCCTGACATCTGGGGCGCACCGTTTCGGAAGCTGGCCTGTGGGCCTACTAAGTTGACGCGTACCAAGGGCTTTGTCAACTTAGTCAATATAAACGATTCTAGCTGCAGTGACCGTACGATGTCCATCCAACGGCCGTCGTTCTTCTTCAACCTCTGGTCTTCTTGCTCCAGCCACCCAAAGCAGCGCCGCTCGTGCCGCCTGCTCCTGCCTCCCGTGGCCGGCTGTGCTGCCGCGGAGGCCTCACCGCCCCCTACTACTCCCACCGCTGGCCAGGTCATCCCTCCACTCACCCACACCCCCTGTTATTCTGCGGCGATGGCAGCCTCACACCGCAACCGAACCAGTGAACCCTCGTACTCCTCTCCGCGTGGGTATCCACTGCCGCGTCTTCCCCGGCTCCGTGTTGTCCCCTTCCTAGGCCTCGCCGTCGTCCACCGCCTGGTGCTCTCGGCACGGCGTGGTCAATGTGGTTAACGATCGACTTCCATCGGAAGAGTACTATACGTGGAAAGGCTGACAGTTGGGTCCACGGCAGCCGCAAGGAAGTGCCTCCTTATTACGCGCAAAATAATTATTCCTCCACCTGACAGCGGGGACCCACCGGACGGGCCACCGTATTTCACGAAAAAAACGTTTCCCCCTGACTGCTGGGACCCACCAGCTACATCTTCGCACGCAAGGAAGTGCGTTTGGGAAAAAAACGATTCACCCCCTGACTGTTGTGACCTACCAGCTACATCTTCGCACGCAAGGAAGTGCCTGACAGTCGGGACCCACCTAGTCGAAGCGTACGTAGCGTTGTCATTCTGGTCGCGAACGTGTATGTACATACTGGTCCATGTAGAGGCGCGCACGTGTCGTAGTAGAGGCGCACACGTAGCATGTACACGTACGTACAGCGACCAGTGTGCAAGAAAGAAAATACGACCACGTACGTACATACAGGCAGGGTCTCGAATGCCTACTCGCGCATACATACGACCAGGGCTCGTGTACATGGCTGGGTCGGAACGGAGAAACAGTGTCATCGTCGTGTTCATGGGGAGCCAACCGGCTGGGTCAGAACGAAATGCGTCGTCATGTTCATCAGGAGGGCTTGGACAGAACAGCCGATGGAAACGAGGCCTGGCATACCGCAGAACGGAGGAAACGGCCTTGTGTTCGACCAGCCACGTTCGAAACGGGATCCTGTTCATCGGGAGGGGTCTGGCGTACCGTAAAACGGAGGAAACAGACTTGTGTTGGACCTCCTACGGTCGAAACGGGGTCCTGTTGATCGGGAGGGGTGTGGCGTACCGCAAAACGGAGGAAACGGACTTGTGTTGGAGCGCTACGGTCGAAACGGGGGTCCTGTTCATCGGGAGGGGTGTGGCGTACCGCAAAATGGGACTCCACGGGATATTGTTCATCTCCACCGTCGACCCCCTCCAGCCTCCATGGGCTACTGTTCATCCACCATCGACCTCCTCCAGCCTCCACCTGCGACTTTCATCCACGGGCTCCTGTTCATCTAGCCTCCACCGCGCGCTACTCCACCGGCTACTGTTCAACCAGCCCTCTCCACGGGCTCCTGTTCAACCACCCCTCCATGGGCTACTGTTCATCCAGCCCTCCACCGTCTACTGTTCATCCAGCCCTCCACGGGGTGGTCCTGTTCATCCAGCCCTCCACGGGGTCC